>NC_046292.1:51826391-52126391 GCF_004115265.2 Rhinolophus ferrumequinum
GGTATTTCGTTCAGTTCTTTGTTCGAGAAGCCAAGAACATGGACACCGCACCGAAGAGGGCCCTTCCTCCGGCAGCTGGAGCGGCTAAGATTCCAGTTTTGCTCGAAGGCCCGGGTTCGACATCTGGTCTGGGGATCTAGCCCGGACTCTGCCCAGGTTCGACCCCCAGTGTGAGAGCCAAGCCTGGACATCGCTCCGAGAAGGGCCCACTCTCTGGTAACAATTTGACAGTTGAAAAAACTTGCCCAATGCCTTAAAGCTGGAATGCAGTACAGTCAATTCTGACTGCAGGACTAGAGATAAAGGAAGGCGCCAGATCATGCAGAACTTTGTATGTCATCTTAAATGTTTAGACTTTATCCTAAAAGAAATGGATAGCCTTTTAGGGATGTTTACCGGGAACAGCATGCCTTTTAGAAAAGTCATTCCCTTATACTTTGGAAAAGAATATATTGAGAAAAGATTACAAGGAGACTACTCTAGAGACAAGGAAACTGAGAGATTACTGTAGAAATCAAATAACAATAATAATGTGTTAATATTTTGGTGTAAAAGTCAGGTAAAATATATACATCACATAGGGTGAACAGTGGTTATCTCTAGACAGTGGAATTGCTAAATCACATTGCTTGAATTTCTTTTTACAATGAGAAAATTACTTTTTATTAATGAGAAAAAAATAAGTTAATTTTTTAAAGCATGCATTAATTCAGGTGATAAGAGATAATAATGAGAGCATGAACCAAATTAGTAAGAGTGAGGCTGGAGACGGTTTAAGAGATGTTTAAAAAATGAGTTCAGTTTTGGCATATTGAATTGAAGATTTTTGTTACCCAGGAGTTAGATGGTACATATATGTTTGGGATATTTTGAAATGAACCTTAAGAGACAGAGATCTGGGTTAAGATTCAGGAGTTATCATTTACACAGTAATTGATGCCACAGAAGTCATTGAGTTCCTCAAGGAATTGTGTAGAGTGAGAAATTAGTACCCAGTCTAGAAAAAAACCTTGAAAACACCAATATGTAAAGAACGTGTACAGAAAGCATCCTATTATTATCGAAAACCTATACCAAATAGTCTACTATTCTATCTGTGAAGTATCTTATCACTGGATCCAGAATTTAAAAGTACCTTATTAGTGGCTGACACTCATGGACAGATGTGAAAAGTCCTAAGTGTCTTCCCTCAAAAACTCAAAAACTTTAGACTTCAAAAATAACATTCAGCCCTTACTTTTAAGAGCTCCACAGTAGAATAGGGTGAAATGATATAGAAATATAAGATTAAAATACATTGTGAAAAATGTAAGACTTGAAATTATATGAGATCCTGACATAATGAAGAAGAAATTATTCATTTTATCTGAAGGAAATGAAAGTCAGGTGATCAGGAAATATTTCTGGAATAGGTAATGTCTGGACTGGGTTTTAAAGAACATGTAGGAGTTGGCCAATTAGACAAGGGGAAAAAGATATAATAGGTAATAATAGCCATCATTTATTGAGAGCTTACCATGCGCTAGACATTGTTCTAAGCAAATTTCAATAACTAGTTGATTTAATCCCCACAAAAAATCTATGGGGTACTTACGGTCCCTGTTTTATAGATGAGGCAACTCTGGCACAGGAAGTGATCATCCACCTGATGAACAGAGGTAAAAAGAATAGTATGTATAAATACAGCACGATACCTGAGAATCATTGGAGCATAGCATGTGACAGAAAAAGTGATGGTAAATGTGACTAGAAAGAAATGCCTGAGCTAAATCACAAAGAACACCTGTATAAAACTTGGACTCTATATAGGCAATGGAGAGTTTGCAAAGGATTTCAAACACAATAAAGATAGAATCACTTTTAATCACCATAATATACAATCAACCTATATTCCAAAGATAGGAGATTTTGCCAGTCTTTCCAGCTTCACCTCCTACCACAATGCCAAATTAATTCTTCATTCTAAACCAAAACAATCTGATGTCCTTTACCCTCCCTCATGCATCCATGCCTTTGCACATGCAGTTCAATATGACCCAAACTCATATCTTTATCATTCACCTAGATACCTCCTTCAATCTGTCTAAAATTAGTTCAAATAGTAGCTCTTCTTAGCACAAGATTTTGTTTTTGTTTTTTAACTTGGTATAGAATTCAGGGGTCCAGGAAATTACATCAAGCTAAGGCTCTAAATAAAATTTAGCATGTCCTTCTATTATGAATGTAGGCCACAAACTACAATAGTATTAGCAATACTTGTGCTTTTGCAACCAAAAGAAACCACAGATATTTTTGTATCACATTACAATTGCTATAGATAACTCAAAATATCATGTGCATTCATCACTACCTTAAAATTATGTTAATAATTAAGCCCACCAGTAGATCTTGCTCTTTAATGAGCTAATAAAGCAGCACATATATTACTATATCATAAATTTGTCTTTAAAAATATTTCGATAACTATTTTAATACACTATATTTCCTTTGTAATCCAAACTATTGTATACATTTAAAAACACTGTTCTGTAATTGCGTCCCTAGGCTTTACCATACTGCCAAAGAGGTCCAAACAAAAGTTAGTATCTCCTCAGGAGTCTTTAATGACACCTGCCCTTCCCTCCCCTTCTCTCCTATCCAACACCCCACCATTTTGAATTAGGAGTCCCTCTTTTGCCTTCTTTCTGACTTCCCATTTTAACTTTTGCATGCCTCTGATATTTTTGTCTGCCTCTTTAATTAGTCCTTTCAGCTGAGTACTGGAACTATGTTTTTCACCATTGTATGCACAGTACCTTACAGATGTGAAATAGTGAATGCTTAATATTAATAATAAACAGTTGTAGAATTAAACAATCACTTAGAACATAAAACCCCAAAGTATCTAAACCGTACCAAGACAACTGTAAACTAAGTGACAAGATGCTAAATAAATTTAAATAATCCCAATCTGACTGCACTGAAGTTTACTACTGTCTTGGATTCTTATGTGAGGCCTAAGGGTAGATATATCATTTTTGGATTTTATTTTTACATTTACAAATAACAGTAAATTCAATTGAAAGTGGCTTCAAGGGATTTATTGACTTACATAACTGAAAGGTGAAGAGATATGTCTTCAAGAGTGACCTCCTCCTCCAAAGGAAAAAAAAAAGAGCGACCCCCCTCCCCCCACCAAACCACCTGTTAGTTTCTTGGTGACTCTCTGTGAGCCTCTCCCTGTTTGGAGCATCCTCGGAAGGCCAGCTTCCCTCAAAGAAACAAGATAGCTGCCAGTGGTAATAGGGGCCACATGCTTCCTCCTTCAGATCCAGAAGGATGGCCCACAACTACAGAATCCTTGTGCTTGACATTCATAAAAGGACCCTGTCCAATCCTTGGGTCCAGGAAAATGATTGGCTCATGCCTGGGTTACATGAACAAATCTCTGTATAGGAGAAGATTACCCTGATCGGCTTTGTCCAATCAGCACTCATTTTTGAGCCGGGCAGGGTGGGGCCAAACCCTCCAAACTGAAAAACTATTTCATAATGAGAATGAGGTGAGAAAGATTCTGAGGAGACAAACACTAGAGTGGTCAGGAAAAGTACTGTGCCCATAGATTAAAAGTGAAATTTTACTTGGAAATAAAAAAACTGCCTATTATCACACTGTCTTGGACTAAATATGATGAAGTATGTTGTGATTTTCAATTATATCAATATGTAATGAGTAAATAACTTTACTGCCAAACAATATATTTACTTTTTATTCAAATATTACCAATATAAAATTTAATCCAGTAACTATATGATTCATTTATTTAATTACTAGATAATATTCTGGCTCTACAGACTAGCACTTCTTAATTTACCTCCTGGTATAGCGAAGAACCCAAATAATGATCTATTTGACTTGAATAGCACTAAGACATACCATCTGATAAGTGTCTTTCAACTGTTTCGAATGAAGATTTGTTAAATGCCTTATGTACACTAATACCCAACAATGACTAGAGGATTAAGCCTAGTTCTAAGGATGAATATTCTGAATTTTAGCAGAAATGTATGATCCTGTACTAGCTTAGACAAAGCACATAATCCCCATCTTGGAGTCTTCATTTACTAAGAGCAATAGTATCACTATGAAATATAGAGTGTACTACACAAAATAATGAAATTTCACTGGTTATACTTTATAAATGTGTCAGTGGACCTAAAATTAAGATTGGTAGTTACTAATCCTACTAAATTCTCTTTATATTGTATATTAATATATTTCAAATATAATCATTAGAGCAAGTTTAGTCTACATCTTGTTTTTTCTTTTTCTCTGAAGGTTTGCATTTCATATTTTCACAATAACCTAGAATATGATTTTTCTATACTCTATATTGGTTGAGCAAGGCCTAGGAGAATTTTAGTTGGATAGATGATACAGCTGCTTGGGTAATGAAATTATCATCTTGAACATCCCCTGACAACACTGCTAACAGTGCACTGACAGATGAAAATAGCAAACCATGTAAATCAATACCTTCTCCACACATTTTACAACCATCTTCCTAGGTCTCAGTATTTTTCTTTTTTCTCTAAATCTCCCCACTTCCTCTCTCTGAGGCAATGCTGGGCACTTCCCTTCTACTATTTCTGATTATTAGTGATTTAGTCAGATTTTGATTAAGTAATCAGAAAAACTCAGAGAGGAAGGGGTTGCCAAGGAAACCCAGAGCCAATAGCTGTGGAAGTTCCAGAAGCAAGCAATTCCACAGACACAGATGAATACACAGACTTATGAAGGGGGAGGGGGAGGAAGGAAAGATGCCAGGAGCATAATGAGAGGACAAGTCAATATGAGACGAAAGGAAAAAGATAAAGTGCACCGTTCATAAATGAAATTATTTTTAGATCACCAACCAAGGCCTGGAATAAAAGATGAAACACAGATATGAATGGGTTTTTCAATGAAAGAAAAATTAAGACACAATAGATAGAGATTAAATGGCATAGATGGATAAGGGTCAGTACTTGTGTCCATGGCTTCCTGGTTCTGTATTTTAAATGACTTTATTGCCCAGAATATATCTAACTACATGCTGTATCAATTAGCTTAAACATTCCTCAAGAGACCATCCAAGTGAACATGTCCAATATAGAAATTATCTCCTTCAGCAATCCCAATGGCCAAGCCTGTGTATCACTTTCATTATCTTTAACTCTTCCATTTCCCATGGCCCCACATTCAACCAGTCACCAAATCTCACATATAGCTCTAAAATTGAACCATTCCTCTTGATTTTACAATGGCCATACTTGAGTTCAGGCTACTGTCACTTGAAACTTCCTCCAAAATGTGTCTCTTGCTTCCATTTTTTCACTCATGCACGTATATGCAGAACAACCACATCCACACACCCCTTGGATTGCCAGATTTGTCAAATAAAAGTACAGGATACCCTGTTAAATTTGAATTTTAGATTCAACAATTTTTAATTTAAGAATGTCCCAAATGTTGCATGAGACAATATTGCAAGGATTGCAAATATCCATTCAATATTTGGGACATACTTATACTAAAAAAAAATTGTTTTTTTATCTAAAATTCAAATTTAAGTGGTCAGCTTTACTCACGCTTCAACCATTTGCTTGTGTTATTTAGAGTTACATAGGTAGTTAAAGTTCAAAATCAAAAGTACAGGAATAATAACACCAATTATCAGGATAGCGGTTCTATGTAACATGAAGGGAAAAAAAAATGCCATCAGTTGGGATACATCAATAAGATCAAAGAACGAGACAAAAATCATGACTACAGAAGAAATTCACAACTTTAACAAAGACAATGAAGACACTGAAATTGTTAAAGATTTTGCTTATTTTGGTTCAGTCATCAATTCAAATGGAGACTGCAGCCAGGAAAAGAGAAGGCTGAGACTTGGAGGGGCAGCCATGGAGGAATTAGGAAAGATCATAAAGAGCAAAGATGTGTCTGTCATTAGAGACCAAAGCTAAGATCATCCACACCTTCATTTTTCCAATTATTATGTACAGATGCACAAGTTGGACAGTGAAGAAGGCTGATAGGAAAAAAAAAAAACCCAGATTTATTTGACATGTGGTTTTGGAGGGTGCCAGAATGACAAACAAGTGGGTAGTCCTAGAGCAAATTACACCTGAAACGCTGCTAAAGGCAAAAATGACAGAACTGAAGTTGTCCTACTTCAGGCACATCACAAGAAGGCAGAGTTCTTTGGAGAAGACAATAATGCTGGAAAACAATAGCAGGCAGAAGGAAAAGAGGAAGACCAAATATGAGATGGATTGACACCATAGACATGATTCTACAGGGGCTGGGTGGGGCTGTTGAGGACAGGACTTTGTGGATGTCTCTCATTTGTAGAGTTGCCAGGAGTCAGAGCTGACTCAGCATCATGTAATACACATAGGGATAAACAAGGAAATTCCGTCATATGTGTGTTTGTATTAAGTGCATATTTTTAATTTTTGGATATTTGGATTTCACCCCCACCCTTTTTTAATTAAAGTTTATTGGGGTAACAATGGTTAGTACAGTTACATAGATTTCAGGTGTACAATTCTGTAATACATCATCTATAAATCACATTGTGTGTTCACTACCCAGTCAGTTCTCCTTCCATAACCATATATTTGTGATTTTTCCCTTTTTTAAAGGATATTTTTTTTCTTAAGCTTTGTGATACATACACATATTTTTAAAATAATATTGTGCTTGTTGTGTGTCTCAAATATTTATAATAAATATTTTAAAAATCTTAATAGCCTTCTAGATAAAGTCCAAAGAACCGAACATGGATTACAAACACTTTCATGGTTTCACTGACCCTGTGTACCTCTCTAATCTTGCCTCTTTCAATTTGTACACAACAGTCTGGTTATGCTGAACAGTTTTTCTCAAAAGATCTCCAAGCCTTTATCCATAATCTCTCGATCAAGAACTGAGCTCACCCTCCTTCCTCTTGTCACTAAGTCTCAAATTAGTCCTCAGTATCTTCAAGAAAACTTCTCTGGCACCTTATCTACGTCTGGGTTAGGTACTTCTCTTGTGCACTTACAGAACATTCCGCACTTCCACCATCACTTACCACTTATTTGCACCATAGTATAATTTTTGACTTACTTTTCTGTATCTCTCATTAGAATATAATTTCTAAAAGTTTAGAGATTACGTCATATTCACCCTAATATCTATGGCTGCTCCCAATGCCTGGCACTAGTGGGCCCTCATTAAATATTTGCTGATGGAATTAATAAGTTAATTAATGGTAGGCTAGTTTATTTAACATTCTTGAAGCATGATATAATTTTACTTTTAATATGAACCCTGTTTTATAATCAGTATTTGGATGGAATCATAAATCTTACCACTTCATAGTGTGTAGATTAGACAAAGTTTGGTTTCAGTATCATCTGTCACCTAAACTAGGTCTTGCTTTTGTTGTTTAGGGTTAAGATTGGTACATCGTAAGTGTTCCCCAGCTTGTACAAATCACACTTACGCATATATGTGGTAAGCTTAAGAAAATTTCTTTGCATGTCTGTAAATTTAAACTTTGTGAATAGAGTAGGTATTATTCTATTATATGGTAGGTATTATGCATTGATATATACCATTTGCATTTATGAAATCTAAAAAAAATTTTGTTGTTACCTGTATTTTCTTCTCAGCCAGCTCTTTTCCTTCATTTCCCTTAAAGTCCAGGTGCTGCTAACTAGATTATGTTTAACAGCTCCTAACTCCATCTGCAAAAACAGTGCATTATTACCTTAATAAAATAATACAACTGTCCTTTACTATGGATTTGCCTCCATCAGTTTTCTCTCTGCTATTCAATCTGTTCTCTGGATACTACTATTAATTTTGCCAACATTCTTCCTTCAATCCTGATTTTAAGATGCTTCTTAGAGTCTTTGCTTCTCAGCATTTCCTTCTTATTAATAGATAAAAAATCAGATACTGGGGAAGAGTTGAGGCTGGAGCAATTTGTACAGTGAAAAACATTATGTGAAACATGTATCATGCGGATGCTATCTCTACTCCAGCTGTATCCTCTCTGTTTATTTCCACTTCTCAAATTTTCTAATTCCAGCTCTCAAGTCATTCTTATCTTCACATTCTACTTTTGTAGATTCCAAAATAGTATTATCTGGGTCATTTTGAGGCAATATCTGAGTAGAAAAATAAGTCAATTGATCTTATAATTATTGAGGGCCCCCTATTGCTGAAATGTAAACCACTGTGGTTATTTGACTGCTATGAGCATTTGGCTCAGGGAATGCAAACAGCCATTGTTTGGAGAATGTTGGCTGAGAGTAAAGAACCTTTTATACTAGCACTTACTACAATGGATTCACCATCATCTGTGAGCTGGTCCTCAGTATGACAAGCAAAGAAATCTAATTTCGTCAGCATTCTGAGAGTGAGTCCATTTCCCAGGGATGGACTTGAGATAGCCAAGGATAAAAGACTAACATATCAGAATTCCAATCTAAAATAAATGATCAAGTGGATTAGAAGTAGTCATCAGCACATCTCCCTGTAGACAAACTACATACAAAGCCAACTAAGCAGAAGGCTGCTTGGTGAGACTGGAAGCAGAATAAGAGGAGTCCGTTATTTGATTCTAATGTTTAATGGCATTGTGTTTTGAGAGCCTGACGTGCCCTGTTCCACAGGAGCAAAATTTCTGTCTGTGAGGCAGATGGAGACTCACCAGACCTGCAGAGCGCCAACCCACTCCTCACCAACACACCATGCTTAAATGGCCAGTGCCAACCTATGCCTCTGTGACTTCGTTTTTCTTTGCATTTCTGGATGATTTACACTCTTAATTCCCCAGTCTCATATCCATCTACTTCTCACTGTTTTTCTTTAGATATATTAAAACAATCAAAGTGGTTATTGTCAAGAGTGACCCAGGAAGCCATTATGTTTATTTATGACTTTGCCCATCTCTATTCAAATTCACTTTGTGATCATTTCAAATTTTAACTTTCAAATTACTTATTCCCCTTATTTTTACATTATGGGAAGGATTCTCACTGTAGTATCTATATAATGATAATGCATAAAATAAAATGCAAAATATTTTTAATGTTTCATCTCAAGAAGTAGGAATTGGGAATATTACACATGCATATGATCTACCAATTGAAGTATTTGTTAGACTTTTTAAACTACCTTCTACATGTGCACCCACATACACATGCGTACACATACACACAATTTAGGACAATTATTCTTAGTTCTTGAATAACCATAGATAATAAAAAAAAAAAAAGGAGGAGGAGAAAGTGGTGGGAGAGGAGGAGGGGAAGAAGGAGAATAAAGTCATCCAGATTAATTTTAAATAAAAAATATTACAATACATGTACAGCCTAATTTTGATGAATCAGTCTCTAATTTTTAAATACCATGTAATTTTTAAAACACTATCTTTTCCTTTCATACTGCACTTAGGTATTTCCTATCATTCTGTGTTCCTGAATTTTCAACAAGGCCCAGATATATATTTTGGTTTCTTTCCACACTCTATTGTTCATTGTACGAAGATTATTTCATTCTAAACATAATTTGAGTTTGGTGCTATGGCTATTCATCATATATGTTGTTTTGCTAAATCTATATTTTTAATATCCAATTTATGTTACTTTAGCATCTCCTTATTTTCTGAGATTCTTTTCTCAGAAATTTTAGCAAGCACATATGCTCTGAGTGACCATTTTGAATTAAAACCTTTTGATTAGGTATGTTTCATTTATGTAATTATAATAATCTTATTGTTATAACACATTGACTAAATAAGTAAGGCATTTTGCATGTACAGTGTATCAGTGCGGACAACAAATTTTTAATATTATTATTTGCTATGATGTTTTAACCTTTTAGTCTTCAACATAAGAAAATAGCTGCACATATTTATCTAACAAAACACAATTAAAAATTAATAATAATTGTTTTTTGTGGTTCCTAGTAATAAATCCTGTCTTTTTTTTTTTTTTTAATCATAGTGTAAGTTATATTCTTATGCAATATTCAGGATTGCATTAACACCCAGTAGTTCTTAAACAATATTATCAAATAACCATATAAATTCCAAATGCAGTAAAGGCTAGCAAACTTATTTTTATTTTCTCATTGTCAGAAATTTAAACTTCTTTTTAAAAAAATTTATTTTTTTAAGAAAAGTTTTAAGTTCACCACAAAATTAAGAGGAAGATACAGATTTCTCACATACCTCCTAACCCCACACATGCATAGCCTCTCCCATTATCAACATTACTCACCAGAGTGGTAGATTTGCTACAACTGATGCACTTGTATTGACACATTATACTTAGCCAAAGTCCATAGTTAACCTCAGGGTTCACTCTTGTACATTTTGTGGGTTTGGACAAATGTATGACATTTATTCACCATTATATTTCCATACAGGCTATTTTCACTGCCTGAAAAATCCTCTGTGTTCCACTTCAATTATGATACTCTTTCTAGTCACTCAAATACATACTGTTCATTAAGCACTTAGGGTAACAAACTTTATTTCTTACATACATTATTAACAACACAGCCTTCACTCCAAAGTACAATCAATCATTAGAGTGAAATATATTGCTATTAACTCATGGTAACTTGAATTTATTGTGTCTTATGGCTGTTCAAAGAAAAAGAGACCTATAGGCCTGGACATGGTTAGCCAGTCACAGAATCAACCCATGGATTATATTCTGCGCAAGTCAGAGGAATTATTTCTATTACCATAGAAACTAAAAAATTATAAGACTGACATTCATAACAATAGCCATTCATCAATTGTTTACTACATAAGACATCATTCTAGATACTTTACCTCTAGATGCTTTGTCTTCACGGTGACTCTGACAGTACTTCTCAAATCATCTGTGGTAAAGTATCAGCTTTGTTCTATTTGCAATCTGTTGCAGATGGATACTTTTGTAAAATACAACAAAAACAAATAGCTAGAAAAATGAAAATTTTAAATGTCATACAAAATTATATTAGAGTCAAAAGACATAAAATTACTCTGTCAAATTTTTTAAAAAGTTTCTATTTCTCATTCTTAATTTCTGACCTTTAACAAATATTAGGTTGGTGCAAAACTAATTGCAGTTTAAAAGGTTAAATATTGCAAAAACCGGGGCGGCCGGATGGTTCAGTTGGTTAGAGTGCGAGCTCTGAACCACAGGGCTGCCGGTTCAATTCCCACATGGCCAGTGAGCTGCGCCTTCCACAACTAGATTGAAGACAAACTGCTAGAGTGAAGACAACCAGCTGTGGGAGGGATGGCTGGATGGCTCAGCTGGTTAGAGCACGAGCTCTCAACAACAAGGTTGCCAGAAATGGGATGGTGGGCTGCGCCCCCTGCAATTAAAGATTGAAAACGGCAACTGGACCTGGAACTGAGCTGCGCCCTCCACAACTAGATTGAAGGACAACAACTTGGAGCTGATGGGCCCTGGAGAAAAACACTGTTCCCCAATATTCCCCAATAAATATTTTTTAAAAATTTTTTTCAAAAACCTCAATTACTTTTGCACCAACCTATGAAGGACACTGATAGGCAGACTACACTTAGAGTAGCACTATCCTATGCAAAACAGGAACTATTACTTCTACTGTTCTGTTGAAAAAAACTGAGGCTTGAATAACTAAAGTAACTTACTTGAATTTATTCAGATAATCAGTGGAAAAGCCCAAATTTACCCAGGATTGATTTCAAATTCTGAAGTTTTCATTAGGTATAATACAAGGTTTCATAAATAATTGTAAAAATTGTGCTTTGCAACACGTAGCTATTGGCCACATGTGGCTATTTAAATTAATCTAAATTATATCAAATAAATTTTATTTCTTCAGCTCTTCAATTGCACTAGTGACATTTCAAGTACTAAAAAGTCATGTATGGTTAGTGGCTACTATATTTTGACAGTACAGATAGAGGGAATTTGCATCCTCCCAGAAAGTTCTATCAGACTTGGCCACTCTAGAATATAATTCCACTTAGGGATTATTTATTTGATTTATAGGTTAGAATCTATATGAAACTCAGTTTAATATGCTTTAATTTTTTAATTTGAGAAAGAAAATTCTCAAGAAATAGATATAAGGATGGCATGGTCCTTGGGGAAAGAAAAACTTCAAAATATTTAAAAAACATGTATACATACAATATGAATTGCTTTCTTATATACCAGCAATAAATAAGTAGAATTTAAAATTAAAAACATAATACCATTTATATTAGCATCCCCCAAAATGAAATACTTAGGGATAAATCTAACAAAATATGTGCAAGGTCTATATGAGGAAAATCACAAAACTCTGATGACAGAATCAAAGAATTAAATAGAGATATTTCATCTTGATGAATAGGAAGGCTCAAAATTATTGAGATGTAGGTTCTTCCCAACTTGATCTATAGATTCAATGCAATCCCATCTTAAAATCCCAGCAAGTTATTTTGTGGATATTGACAAACTGATTCTGAGAAGCAAAGGACCCAGAATAGCTAATGCAATATTGAAAGAGAAGAACAAATTTGGAGGAGTGTCACTACCTGACTTCAACATTTATTATAAAGCTACAGTAAGCAAGACAGCATAGTATTGACAAAACAATAGACAAAGAGATCAATAGAACAGAACAAAGAGCCCAGAAATAGACCCATATCAATATAGTCAACTGATCTTTGACAAAAAGGCAAAGGCAGTATCCTTGTCATGTTTTCATATTAAAGTTATGTAAGCATCATAAAATAAACTGGAAAATTTCCATCTTTTGCTATGACTAGAGTAGTTTAAATCCTTGCTAGTCAAAGTGTGGGCTATGGACCACCTCTATTGGTATCACAGGAAGCTTGTTAGAAATGCATAACCTTAGACATAACATAACATCTACTAAATTAGTAACTGCATTTAACAAGATCCCCAGGAGTTTCCTATGTACATTTATGTTCTGGAAGCACTATTAAAAATAATACTGAAATTATCTGAGCTGTTAGGTATGTAATCATTTTTCAATGGTAGAATTTACATCATGTTGCGTCCAGCGCAACACGGGCAGTGAGAGAACGAGAAGGGGCGGCGAAGGGTTAAGAAAGAAACAGAAATCAAGAAAGTTTTGAAACAGGGGCCAAGGGTCTCACAGCCTCAAAGGACTGAGAGCCTGGAATCGGGCCACCTTGTGGCTTTTATTTGTGCACATAAAAGGAAGTAGCATTGTTTTTGTTAGGGTCTGTGAGTCTCATACATCATACCAGAAAACTGGTTCAAACCAATAACCCTTGCCTGTCGAAAGTCCCATGATGTGTAAATAATTATTGTTTGTACCTCCCCAGGGGACAAAACCTTTATGTTGAAAACTTACTGAGATGGAGAACTGATGTTGTCACATCAAGCATCACTTCCCAAGCAGGTTGTGGGAAGGAATACAACCACGGAGGCAGAAGCTCTCCTCAGACGGGGGATTGTGGGGGTCTATGTCCACCTCTATCAACCCCGCAAATTCTCCTGGTGGTCCCCACACAACTGTGCCTGTCTTAGGTTGTTCCTTTCTTGAGGAATCTTACCCGTCCTTGGCTAGCCAGCCATCCTTTGGGGCCAAACAAGGAGATGGCATAAAGGTGAAACAATGTCCCTGAAAGGAATAGTCTCACAGACTCTTCTTTCTTTGTAGGGATAGGTATGAGGGGACAGACAGGCATGCTGCTGTGTGACATCACTTGTCTAATCTCTGTTCTTTGGTCTATTCAAGTTTTCCTTCTTTCTTGAGTCAATTTTGGTAATGCTTATTTTGCTGGAATATTATCCACTTCTGTCTTGTCAATTCTGATGCCAAAGTTACTGTTTGTATCCTCTTGCAATTATTTTAACCTCTTTTACATTTACAGTTATATCTCTACCATTTAAGTTGATGTCTAGCTTCTCTAATATTCTCTTTCACTGACTGTTCATTCTATTTCCTAGACTGATCTTTTGTTTAGCTCCCTGGTCCTAGGTGGATGCTGTAGTATGTCACCTGTATTCCCCTGTAGGATTTAGGCCCTCATTCTCCCTGCGTTGAATGTTGGTGGCTAATGACTCAAAACGGAATCTCTCTCTGGGGACTGTCTTTACCTGAAGAGAGCCAGTTTATTCGAGGACATACCCTCTCCTTGGACATAACCCATATGCACTGACTGATGCATGAGGGCAAGCCCATGCCCCTTGCTTCAAGGCAGAACAACGTTGAAGGGCCATTCCAGGTCCTGAATGCCCCATAGTTACTGCTAAAGCCTATTACAACTATACAGTAGTTTGACTTTTCCTTCTGCCCAATTCTCTTTACTTCACCCATCACAACTCTTGTTTCCAAGAGCACTCCCTAATAAATCTCCTGTACACAGATCTCAGGGTTGCAGAGACTATGTCCAGGGGAAACGGACATACCACAGTCTATTGAATGAGTTACATTTTCCTTTGTCAGCTTTGAGTGTTAAGTCTGGTTGTAGTGGTAGCCTGAGATACAGTGGTGCCTCTGGTGGAGAACAACAGTGTTTTCTTTCCTTGCATGGGCGGGTGGTAATCTGCCAGTGCTGGTGAGGCCCTTTGTCTCTGTGATCCCCGATCTCCCCATACTCTCCCCGCCACAGGACAACAGGGCAGTCAGGAGGACCAGGCGTTCCCACTTGGAGCCATCTTGCTTCTAGCTTCCTGTAGTCCCCATATCACCATTTGGTGCAGAAGAAGCATATGGATAGGAATTAGGAGTGGAGGTCAAGAAATCTCATTCAGGTCACCAGATTTTCAGGATCCTACGATTTCAGGAAAATCCTACAGATTTTCATTTTTAAAATCCTTTCAATACAAGTAATCAACAACTCTTCAGATGTAGAATACTTAATTATGTCCTTTAATTTTTATAAAATTTCCATATAGAAGTTCACTGAAATTTAAAAGAGAAGGGGAAAAGATGCATGGAAAGAGGGAAGGAGAGAGAAGCATTTTGAGTTGATTTTTTAAAGACATGGATATACATATTATTGTAGGGTTTTGGGTTTGTTTGTTGTTGTCGTTATTGTTGTTTTTGGTTAATGTTACAATTGCTGTTCTAGCATGTTGATTCTTACCTTATCTTGACACAGATTTCTAGAACATTTCTCCAAGGAGCTGTGGAGAAATTGGGAATTGAACATGAAACTAATAATAACAACTTATAAACACAGGATCAAGCATAGTGTGCTATACACAGTAGGTACTCAAGAAATATCTTTTTGATTTGATTTTTAAAATCAGAACATGAGATTCCTTGGCAACACTTTGAATGGACTGATTAGCATTATTCTACCTCTTTGTGCACTTTTGGAAAAATTGTGCATGATTAAAATAGATAATATTTATTGCATATTTACTATGTGCCAGGTCTGTTCTAAAAACATTACAGGTGTTGATTCATTTAATATTCACAACAGTCAGATGTAGAAACAGAGTATTCCATGTCACATATGTCAATTCTTAAAAATAGACACATTAGAAGCTCAACTACTATTCTATCCAGTCTTCCTAGAGCAAGACTCCTGCCGTACCAAGTAGCCATATGATGAGTGCAATTATTATGGGCTAGAAAACTTTGCGCACTCCATGAGTATCTCTAAAACTAAGCTGCTCTGACTTCTGTGCTCCTACGATACCTTACACATTCCTCTATTATGACACTTAACCCAACAAAATGAAGAAACTATGTGTGTATGTGTCTCTCCCACTAGTACATGAATACTTCCAAGGCAAGAAGCTGATTCTATTTATCTTCTACTTAGAGTGTCTGAATCATGGCTTACGGTCATGATTCAGCCAAAATAAATTTGGCTGAATTAATATTTGGATAAGCACTAACCTGCTTTTTGTCCAAGCAGGGGGTGGAGTTTTTTCTATATTTATTTTTTCAACAAATATTTATTGCACACCTACTACAAGTATGTACCAGACACTGTTGTAGGTGTTAATATATAGGAGTCAACAAAATAAAAGACTATAGACTTTTATAGTCACTATGGTGAAATTTCACTATGGTGAAATTCGGTGAAATTCGGGCAAAATAAGAGAGGTCAGGGTCTGGGGAGGAAATGATTGAGATCTTAATTAATGTGGTCGGGGTCTCATTGAGAAGGAGGTGCCATTTGAGCAATGACCTAAAGGTGGTGAGGGAATCAGCTATGGATGATTTGATGGAAGGGTGCTCCTGGTAGAGGGAATTAGAGAACAGATGGCGCAAAATCTCTGATGCAATAGCATGCTTGGCTTGTTCAAGGAACAGCAAGAAGACCACTACTAATGGAGGGCAGTAGGGGATAAGAGCAATTTAAGGTCTTATAGGACAATTGAAGGACTTTGGCTTTACGCTGAGTATTAAAAGAGTATCAAGGAGGAGTGACCATGCTTTGACTTACATACTAAAATGATCACTCATGCTGCTGTGTTGAGTGGACTATGAGTGGAGACGACAGGAGGTCAGAACAGTAATCTAGGCAACAGTGGTGGAAGGCAGCAGAACTGTCTTTGATGGTTTAAATGGAAGGAGCATGCACCATATCAGCGGGTCGTCACATAACAAATAAGAATTCTTTTTAAAATGACCCTCTCTGTGTCAAGGTTAGTTGTCTGGTCTTCTGTAAGCTCCTCCAGGTTGGAGACTGAGTGTGTTTTGTTTATTACTCTATCAATGTACCCACCATCTAGCACAGTGCTTGGCACATAACTGGCATTCGATAAACAATGGGCAATAAGGGACGGATGGTCCTATTACCTTCTCTAATGTAGTTATAACTGGGGAAACATGTCGTTCAGGCTATTTGTAGTAAAAGCTATTGTACTAGGAACTCATCAATGCTCAAGTATAATTGGAAAAAATTATCCAATGGTATTTAAGGTTTAATAACGTGTTCTGTTGATGATTAGATACAGTAGTCATGTGGAAGACAGTATTTATTATTCATGCGTGATCATTTAAACATAGAAGATTTAGGAGTAACAACCGATATTATGCTTATCTAGTCTCCTTTTTTTCTTGAACTGCAGCTGAAGGAAGAACAGTTCGATCAGCCATGTTATTTTTCCTACTCCCATTTTTCTTTTCTTCTTACCAACAATCCCTACATTTTCATATTTCTTATAATATGTGCTTTACAATTTGTTTGGGAATAAAGTTCCCTTATAGAGAAGTTAGTTTCACTTAAAACAAATAAACAACACGGTAGTAAAGAATGTGACAATACTGGTTTGCTTCCACTATTTATTTTTCAGTCTTCTTGAGGAGACTGATTAAGTCTTGGTATTCTCTCAATTACTTAGCATTTATTTGGCCATTTCACAAATATTTATTGAGCATTTTCTGTATGGCAGATACAGAGATAGTTGCTGGTGACAAAGATACTGCTCCCTGCCTGCCAGGAACATATACCTTTGCAAAAGACATTTAAACAAGCAATTTCAATTAAAAACAGTAAGAATTGTTATGGAACCCACATCTGTGGGAAGGAAACTAATTCTGTGCATAGTAGCTTCAGATAAATCTCGCCAGAAGAGGAAAAGCTTGAGCTGAAATATAAAGCGAACCCACAGGGTTTAGGTCATCTGGTAAAGAAGTGGGAAGAGAATTCCAGGATAATATGTATAAAGACTCATAATCATAAAAGGATATTGGCATAGTCAAGGAACTGGATGCAGCTTGAGACAGCTGAAGAGGGGGAGGGATGGGCAAGATAACCAAGGGTCTCTAGGCAGGGCTTACCATGATCGGTTTTGCACCTTTATTTTCAAAGTTCTTTCTAGTAGAAGGTCAAGATATGGATGGTCCAGGTGACATGTAATAAAGGACTTGAGCCGACACAGAGAATTATGCTTGCATATAATTGGTATTGAATAGTTGTTTGTTGAATGAATAAATGAATGAACAATAAAATATAGCTCAATGTTGGTAGCTGCCACACAGGTATATACAGCGCTAGGGACAAAGTACAAATGTTAGCAATTTCTTGAGAGGAGGGACTTGAGAGTGCTGACATGACCAAAGTACACTTTAGAAAAATTATTCTGGCTGTCACGTGCAAGGTGAACTGAAAAGGAAACAGACTGGAGCACACAGTAGCACCTGATCAAGGATGCAGCAAGGGACATGAAGAAGAGGGAATACATTTAAAAGGTACATTGATTGTGAAAATATTAAGAAAATTAGGGTTGTTGTTAGAGAGAGATGAAGTCTTGAAGGGATTTTTTTTTTTTTTTTTTTTTTTAAGGAGGGGCTTGGCACAGTTGTATTCTGAAGGGAAGGAGTTGAATGGAGGGACATAATAAAAATGTAGCAGAAGGAGGAGGTAGCGGATGGGGTCTGGAGTTTACAGTCTACATTCATTGACTCTGTGACTGGCGCAAGTTGCATAAATTCTTTGAATTTCAGATTATTCACTTATAAAATTGAGATAATTTCTATCCTCTGCAATTACTCTTCAGATTAGAAAATAATTTTATAGAGCCCTTAGAATAAGTAGGCATCAACAAAAGTTGATATAGTTATTATTATGGTAAGAGTGTGACTTTCAGATAAAAGACAATGAAGAGATGGAGAAAAGTTGGGGGGACAAAAGGGAAAATTAACTGAGTTCTCACCTAAGTTGCCAGTGAAGGTGTCAAGAAGAGAAGGAGGAAAGAGAGTTCTGTTTACCCTCATCTGCCACCCCCCTTTTCCCTTATGGCATCAAATATATGGTGATGGAAGTAAAACTGATTCTGGGTGGTGAACACACAACATAATACGTATATAGGTGATATATTACAGAATTGTACACTTGAAACCTATGTAACTTTACTGATCATTGTAACCCCAATAAACTTAAATTAAAAAAAAAAAAAGAAAGAAAGAAAAGAAAAAAAAGAGAGTCTTGAGATAGGAATTTGAAAGAGAGTGGCGAAAGCTTACAATAGCTACAGTGACAATTCAGTGAAGAAACTGACCAACCACAGGCATCCAAAGGAATTTCTGATTGGTTTGAGGGATCAGGAGAGAATCTCAAAGTACTGCCTTTCTTTCCCGTTTAAAAAAAAAAAAAAAAAAAAAAAGCTTAAAAGTTATAATTATTCTACCATTTTCTTGACCTATCTTCTCCTACACTAGAATTATTTTATATTTTTTCTTAAATATTTTAAAACCTGTCCAGAGAAGCCCTTTTTAAATTGTTGTTAAGAGAAAACTGTTATAGTAGAAATGGGAGATGAGCCATAGGAAGAGAGAATATTAATAAGGGCATGGAGAAGTCTTTCCTTTCAAAATATTTCATACTGGTTTCTAATTCTAAGACTTCTCCGACCCTTTATTATGCTAATAGTAGGCATTATGAGACTAAATATGGCTGATTAAGTATATGGTATTTCCCAAATATTTTTGGCCACACAACAATTTGTTTTCTACAGACATTCCTAAAGGCACAGTTTGGAGAGGCTTCGTCTAGTAAGTACTATGTCCTACATGTCTGGCTTTTTTTTTCTGGACACTACAATCTTCAAGATAATAAGATCATTTTTCCCAAAGTTCTCCATATGTGTCCGTTACCAATCTATTCTCCTTGCTGGTAAGACTAAATTCAAGCAGTCCCTTTGTTCCTCTAGTTATGGTTTTTCACTGGGGTTGGTCGTTCTATGTTTGAAAATATGTGGAGGTGTGCCGCTGGCCACCAGGGAGGATAACTGCTCTGAAGTGAGACAGACAGTCCCAAACATGGAGAATTACTTTGTGTTTCTCTATGATATAAAACTATCAGCAAGAAAGTCAAAAGATTTTTAATTGCTGTATTACCAAATGAACAAGATTTCTGCACACCTTTGTTCAAGTCACCTATCACTCTTATTATCTTATCTCTGTGGTGGTTTATGAGTTGTGCAAAAAGATGTCACCCACTTTCTCAACTGGGCCAAATGACCTATGTATAATATACCTCTGCAAAGATATTAACTATCAAACATATCAAAAAGTAGCATTCTGATCTAAGTGCTACCCACTCAGTCTACTTGCTCCCTACCCTTTCCCTGGCCTGTCATAAGCTTCTATGGACCTATTTTTGAAAACTGTCAAGTATTACTATTTTCCTCACTTTACAGAAGAGGAAATGAGACTTACAGAGGTTCAGTAAATTGAATCCTCAAGGTCACAGAGATAGTAGGTGTAGCTTCAAATTCAACCATTCTGGCTCCAAAACTCAAAAAATGCCCACGTCAGTATTTCATCATATTTTTCAGTCATCTTTGGCTCCTTTTATATCATTGTGGAATGCACCCTAATGATTTCTGGGTTACTTACTCATCCTGAATGTCTGAAACTCTGTTCTATTCTCAGATTACACACTGTATGTGTTAGCATAAGCATGTCACGTATCTTTTTTGCATCTCATCACTAACACAAAGCAAATTGTGCTAGAAACGTACTCCCCAGTGTCTCTCTTGATATTAAATTTAATAATTCCATCAACAGTATTTACACTTTTATTTCCAAAAGATATCACTTTTGTTAAAATTTATTACAGAGACCTTAACCTAGACAGGAACTGAGAGGCCCACGGGAGGAGCTCTTAGACCCTGGTTATCCTGAGAGCCCCACAAGAACTCTACGTTACAACATAGCTCTACGGTTGTAACAGCCCCTCCCCTTCACTGCCTCTCCACCTCTATAAAGTACTGCCTCCATCTTTGTCGGATCAGAACCTCCAGGAGACTTGCCATGACTGCATGTACAGGAGTGCTATTCTTTTTCCCATGTAAATTCTTTTTGGTGAAGGAATACCTAGACAACTTTTGTTTTATGGTCGACACTGTCAATTATGTCATATCAAAACCAGATTCAGTTTCTTTTTGTTATTTGTAAAAATTGTCCTCCTGGGCAAGAAAATTAGGTATCATAAATGGTATCTAGAGGGCTTCGGCCCACTGTAGTGATCTACAAAGCCCACAAAGTAAGGGCTTGTGTTGTAAAGTCTTCTTCTCCTGTGCCCCAAATTCCCATCTCATAATTTCACTGGCAAAACCCTAAGGAAAAGCAAAATTTTTTCCTTTGAGGTAAAACAAAATCATTGCCTACATTTATGCTTAACAGTAACAACACATTACATGAACAACCCTCTCAGGTCCTTACTTTGCTCTTTTTGCTATTCAGTCATAATATTTTCACCCACAGCCTGACTTTAACGAGAGAAGTAGAGGTCTTTGTGCATAGTGTATGTAAGAAGTACAATGCTATTTTCATAGTGTTTATTATTACAATATTATTATTATTCAAAGTATGTGTTATAAAAGTAATAATGTACTTTGTGTTATATGAGGATTAGACAGTAAAGAAATGTAAAAAGTGAGAAGTTTCCCATTACTTCTAATGTTTTACACCCATGCTGAATCCTATTCCCAAGAGGAATTAACAATTTGTCAGTGTTATGATAATCCTGTTTTGTTGTTTATGAGCTAACTTACATGAAAAATTAGCACACACTTCAAACTATATATCATTTCTTATATTTAAAGTATCTTTTATTCATTTAAAATTTTTTTTGAAATAACTTGCTTATTTTACTATAAGACTTGGTCTTACATAATGTAATATAATATAACATAGTATAACATAATACCAGGTCTTATATTGATTTTTGCTCCAAAAGACACATTAGAGCTGATTGTCCGGCTAGGTCTTACTTTCAGGAAAACACGGAAGATTTTTGTTGTTTGTTTTAAAGGAGTGATCCTTGTGAGAGTTGGGCTGTGGGTGCTGGTGAGTGGTAAATAGTGACAGGGGACGGTTTTCTTTTTCCTACAAGAATGTTGCTATCAATTGTGTAGCAATGAAGGCATTTTTTGGCAAATATTTGAAGCTCCAATAAGATTTTCAAAGCCACACTACCTTTTTCATCAGGGAGAGTTTCTCTGGATGTTTCAAACTTAAATAACAATGCTTCAAAAAAAGCTCAAATTTGAGTAGCTCTTAGGAGGCTGCCAGAGTTCTTGGAGATCCTCACTATAGTAGCTTGCTATTAAGAAAAATATGACCCTCACTCCTGTTTCAATCATAGCCCAAGTACTGAGTCATTGCGAAGTTCCGTGTACCTTCAAAGGCAGGCGGCCCTCGGTTAATGAGAATCCAAGCTGCAAATTTCGCAGGTTGGGCAACGGTTTTGGTAAGGAATGTCCACTTTATCGCTAGCATCTGTCAGCACCACCCTCAGGACAAAGGGTAGGAGGGGGAGGGGAGAGGCACAGGCTACAATGAAAGGAGGCTATTTGTGTGGTCTACAAGTTACTTGGTTTCAATACCAAGCCCACCTTTCCGCACCTCTCCCGAGAACCTTTCCGCACCTCTCCCGGCCCGAGGGGCTCCCAGGAACCAGCACGGCAGCTTACCCAGGGCCGGGATTCGGGAATTTCGACTGCAGGAACCAACAACCACCCCACGTGGAAATACGGTCTTCGGCTTTCGGGCACTGTCTGCACCGTGAAAGACAGTCCTGGTGACGCTCCGGGCAACGCCTCCACTGTCAGCCAATGAGGAGCAGAAGCCGCGTCGGGATTTTTCGCTCATTGGGTCATGCTGGCTCCGCCCCGCGGTGAACGCAACTCCCCCCAGTCTGCTAATAGAGTCTCAGCCCGAGTCGCGGACTCCGGCTTTTGTGTGCTTGCTGCTGGCCATCCGGCGTTCCTTTAGCTTCCTTCCGCCTGACTCTTCTGTGTCTCTTTCAAGCCCTCACGCACCGGTTTCCTAGTTTTATCTTTATCGCCCTTTTCCTCTCTTCTTCCTTCGCAGCTCAGCATGCAGAAAAAAGAAGTCTCCCCACACGGTTTCCTGCCCAGCTTCCAACATTTCGCCACGCAGGCCATCCACGTGGGCCAGGAACCAGAGCAATGGACCTCCAGGGCTGTAGTGCCTCCCATCTCACTGTCCACCACATTCAAGCAAGGGGCTCCGGGCCGGCACTCGGTGAGCTGGGTATACCTGGGGCGGTCCAGGGTTGGGCAGGAACAGAGACGGCTTACAAATTAAACAGGCACCCAAGAAATTTATAAGATGGCTTATACATCAGGAAGGCAGCCCAAAAGAATGTTTACTACACCTGTAATCCTCCTTGCAGTAAAGCTTTGAATTGGATGGATCAGTGATCATATTCTGATAAGCAGGACTAGAAGGAACACTTCGTCCAATTTACCATCTAGATTTGCACTGAAATTCATGTGATTTTGGCAAATTTGCAGTTAAAAACTAAGAGTCATAACTTCTTGAATTACTTTTAACAGCCTAAAGGTATAATAAAGCTATAATGGGTCAGCTTAGAAAACTTAGGATTTTATAACTCATCTGGAATCAAGATCATTTCCAATACCTGTATTCAGTTGTAGTTACTGAGTACCTACTATGTGCTAGATAGATACTTACATGTATTATATCATGTGTAGTACATGTATTGTCTCAGATGATCCTGACAACAACCCTAGTATGAATAAGGTTCTCATTTTTCTCATGGAAAAAAAACTGAGAATTAGGGATAAGTAAGTAGCCAAAGGTCACAGGGCTAGTAAGCGGTGGAGCTGGAATTCAGCCCTGCTCTAGACCCCCACTTTTAGGCATTAGGCTACACACTGTGCCGTATTCCAGTAATGCTAGCAATAATCTAACCCATTGCATCATTTAAGCAGTATGGTTTAGTGATTAGTAGCACAGATTATGTAGTCAGAGGGCCTACATTTGAATTCTTACACCACCTCTTCTGAGCTGGGTGACCTTGAGCAAAATTACTTAACCTGTTCAAGCCCAGGTTGATCCTGTGTAAGTGGGGTTAATAATACATCCACCACAGAAGTTGTTGCTGTGTATATTAAGCTGTATTTTACATTATAATTGCTTCCTTCCGTAATTACAATTATAATGGAATTACATTATAATTACATTATAATTGCTCAGTAGTTTGGTATTTCATGGTGTTCACTTCACACTTTTTTCATTCGATCCTCACAACAACCAGGTCAGAGGGCAGGATAGGTATTGTACACTTTTTACAGAAAAGGAACTGACCCAGAGTCATAGATACATGACATGTAAGACTTATGAGAGAGCCCTTTTTGTTAATCATATAGCTTTTTCCCTTTTGGTAGCATACTTAATGGATCTTGGAATACTTAAAAGTTGCTGAGGTTCAGAAAAAAATTAGTTAAATGAACTTTGTATGTCTAAAACCTGCTTATACTTCAAAAATCTTTTTAGTGTGTGTGATGTTATATTAAGCTGAGGAAAATTCTTTTAGACTTGACCTTTGTTCTGTGAGGTAGAGTTCAAAGGGTATTTCTACAACTGGTTTAGGATACTTCTAGCTACTATTGTATTTTGGAATCAATATCTGTATACAGCCTGTCTTCCAAGCATGCAGTTTATTCCTGATGTAGGGTTTTGTGAATGTGTGGCAGCCCAAGCTTCAGTACTTATTACAAAAGTTAACCATTTAGCTATGATGTTAACAGATGTTTTCAGAGAGCAGCAGGGATGGTAAAATCCACAAACTCCTCTTACTTAATACCTTTAAAAAGTCAGAAAACTAAATAGAATTTGAGAAGCATCTAATTATCCAGTTCCATTAGGAAAGCTATTGAATAGGCAAGAGAGTGGAAATTTGCCTCTGAAATACACTTCTTTTCCCCCCATGAAGTTAAATCTCTGAAGTGAATATTTATGGAAACATGGAGTACCTTAGTGTGGCAGTAGCCGCATGAATCCGAGCTCTTTTTCTGTCTAGTGAGTACAATTGCAGGTCACATCAAGGGGGTGAGGGTGGGGGGAGGGGACTAGAATATCTGGAGCCCTGTAAAATGTCTACTAAGTTTCTCAAAAACAAGGAAACGAACAAAACAAAACTTAAAAATATGTATTATTAGCAACTGGCAGCTCCTGAATCAGAAACAAAGGTGTAAAGAGTGGTTGTGTTTTGTTATGTGCTATAAGAAGGCAGGGGGAGAAAATTATAGGATTTTTCGTCAATGTTTAAAACCTGGGTTTGAATTCTGACTCTGACACTCACTGTAATATTTGGCTTCACTTTCCTCTAAGCAGATCATGAGGATTAAATAAAATGACTGGATGAATATAGCTAGTATGGTGCCACACGCATAAAAGGAACATAATGCAAATGTCAGAAAAGTATTATGTGGAACTGCTTTACCAAGAATTACTCTCTGTTTTTTGAGTCACTTTTATAGATCCAAGATCTGATCCTTGAGCATTTGTAGGACCTGTTCATAACTTCCTCTTGGATGCTAAAGAGAACTTGCATCACTTATTCTTTAGGAAATGAAATACAGTTTAGAATTAGGTTTACTCTGTCTGCTGAGGTGATTCCCTTTTCCTGATGTCCCCAGATAAATGGGTAAAAGTCTAACATGATAATGCTAGTAATAAAAACAACCATTTCTCTGGTAGTTAGCATGTGCCAGGCACCATGGAGAAGATTTATTGTACATTATCTCATTTTAATCTCAGTTTTATGAGCTAGATATCTGTATTTTATTCCCATAGGCAGAAATTGAGATTGATCAGGAGATGTTAAGTAACTTAACTGTTGACCTGTAACTCTTAAGTGTCAGATACAGAATTGTAATCCATTTTGGCTGACTTCAGAGCCCTTCCACGCCACTATAGCTACAACACTTCTTCTTCTAATGGCAAGACGTCATATGTAAATAACAAAAAAATTATTATGGTAGGAGGAACCCATAGTTGTGAAATTCTCCATCGCAGGACTCTGGCAATAAATTTAGATCTCTTGGGATGAACTCTGACTTCTTTCCTTCAGGGTTTTGAGTATAGCCGTTCTGGAAACCCCACCAGGAATTGCTTGGAAAAAGCAGTGGCAGCTCTGGATGGGGCTAAATACAGTAAGTGATTTCCATTTCAAAGTTTGTGAAGTCTGGAATCTATTCTTCTACGAGGTCTGACAATTAAGTTCACGAACTCATCTTAGAAAAAGTGCTACACACCTCATTGCTGAATATCACTATGGTCACTTTCAAAGTACTCCCCTTGGGAAGCTATGCACTGATGCCAGCACCTAGTCCACCCTTCAAAGCAATTTTGGAACTCTTTCCTGGAATGGCCATCAGAACTGTCATCTTATTACCCTTGATGTCCTGAATGTCATCAAAATGTCTTCCTTTCAATATTTCCTTTATCTTTGGGTAAAGAAACAAGTCACTGGGGGCCAAATCAGGTGAGTAGGGAGGATGTTCCAATACAGTTATTTGTTTACTGGCTAAAAACTACCTCCCAGACAGTGCCGTGTGAGCTGGTGCATTGTTGTGATGCAAGAGCCATGAATTGTTGACAAAACGTTCAGGTCGTTTTCATCTAACTTTTTCGCACAGACTTTTCAGCACTTCCAAATAGTAAACTTGGTTAACTGTCCAGTTCGTACAAATTCATAATGAATAATCTCTCTGATATCAAAAAAGGTCAGCAACATTGTTCTGACTATTGATTTGGACTGACAGAATTTTTTGGGTCCTGGAGAATTGGCTTACTTCCTTCCATTGTGCACTTTGATGCTTTGTTTCAGGGTCGTAGTGGTACACCCAAGTTTCATCACAAGTGATTACAGGACCCTAAATATTGTCTTGCCTTTCCAAAAGGTCTTGGCAAACTTTGGCTCTCCTTTGCTTTTGTTCATTGATGAGCTCCTTCAGGACCATTTTTGCACACACCTTTCTCATGCCAAGATTTTCAGTTAAGATTTTCCTAACTGTTTCTCTTTCGATGTTTACTTGGTCTGCTATGCTTCTCACAGTCAGCCGACGATTTTGATGCACAATATGACGAATTTTTGCAATGATTTTGTCAGTTGTGCTCATTGCTGGCTGCCTTGACCTCTCTTCATCAGTGATGCATTCTCTCCCCTCAGAAAATCGTTTAATCTATTTGTACACTGCCATTTTCTTCATGGCATTATTCTCATAAACTTGGACTAACATGTCCCTGATTTCACTTCCACTCTTGCCAAGTTTAACAAGAAATTTAAAGTTTGTTCATTGCTCTAACTCAAGCTCAGACATTCTCGCAATGGCACACAAAAACATGCAACAACAATAATGAACGCCACTCAGCAAGACACCGCCACACTTCAACACGAACACAGCTGTGAAACACTGATATACCAAGGTTATGAAATCTTACTGAGCTGTTTGTACAGGGCTGTCAATGTAAGCACACAGTAGCAAGTTTGCAAACTTAATTGTCAACCTCGTATGTATAGAGAAAATCATAGAGGCACAGAATGTAAAATTGGAATGAAATAAGGATTGCTTAGTTCAAAACTCTTATTTCACTAAGACATTAAATTATTTGCCCGAGGTCCCACAGCTGGTAGATTATACATATGTATATAATTATTAGGTAAAAATAAATATGAATAGAGGCAAAACGACAGAAGTTTCCATTTGGTATTTATGTAAATAAATGCACTCTTTATCTGAAGCTGTCAGTCTAAATAGGTAAAAATTAACTAAGTTTTATTACACAACCTAAGGTTCAGTTACCTGATAATTTGTGCCTAAGAGTAACAGCAAGGTATTTTTGCAATAGGCAGGCACTATCGATAATGTGCTCTCAGAGATTAGGAATTAATTTATTGAATCCTGTGGTTTTTTTCCTTTTTTTTTCATTAAGGGAATGGATTGCTGTTAAATCATCTTTGTGCTTTTTTTTTTTGTTTGTTTGTTTGTTAAAGGTTTTATTGGGGAAGGGGAACAGGACTTTATTGGGGAACAGTGTACTTCCAGGACTTTTTTCCAAGTCAAGTTGTTGTCCTTTCAATCTTAGTTGTGGAGGGTGCAGCTCAGCTCCAGGTCCAGTTGCCGTTGCTAGCTAGTAGTTGGAGGGGGCGCAGCCCACCATCCCTTGCGGGAGTCGAACCGGCAACCTTGTGGTTGAGAGAACGCACTCCAACCAACTGAACCATCCAGGAGCTCAGCTGCAGCTCAGCTCAGCTCAAGGTGCTGTGTTCAATCTTAGTTGCAGGGGGCGCTGCCCACCAGCCTTGCGGGACTTGAGGAATTGAACTGGCAACCTTGTTGTTGAGAGTCCACTGGTCCATTTGGGAATCGAACTGGCAGCTTTCGGAGTTAGGAGCAGGGAGCTCTAACCACCTGAGCCACCGGGCCGGCCTCCTTAAACTGTTTTTTGAAGTTTAGCCTTCTGAATGAATTCATTGTTGGACCACAGATTTGCTTTGTAGAGAATTGTAATCCTAATCTAAATTTTTCTGAGAAGATTTTACAATAACTTCATTTTTCAAGTTAATTGGATTATCCCTTCTGCTAGCCATCGGTGATTTTTATCATCAAGGTGATCTATTGATATTTTGTCAGGAGATTTTCTTTTAGAGTATTTAATATGCGCAATGCCAGTTATTTTTTTATTATTCATTTTTATTATGTTTGTTCAACACAAGATCATATTTGTTTAAAAGAGATTCCACATTAAAAAAATAATAATGAAATGTATTAAATTTGTCAGACACATGGCAGGTCTGATTCTGAGTTTTGTTAAATTCTTTGCTCAGTTGCGTATCCATATAGTTCACGAATCATATCTGGGTTCTGTTCCTCAAGTTTGAAATTTCTTTAGAGTTTGCTGTTTTTCAACTGTAATTGAATTGGCAACTGGCCTTTTATCTCAGATTTGTATAAAGAATTATTTCTTTGAACTGATTCAGAGAAAGGTTATAACCAAAGCAGAATTATATATATTTTTTATTTTAAAGATATTTTTGTCTTTGAAATGGAAAGGGGGATTCTGTAATGATGTAATCAAGGAATTTCTGATGACTCAGCAGTGATGACTCCTTTCTGCAGAGAGAGGGACATAAAGTAATGCAAGTAAAACACTGTACCTGTTTTTAACCTACTGGACTAACTCTGGTTTGGTTTTTATTTTAGGTTTGGCCTTTGCTTCAGGTTTAGCTGCCACTATGACTATTACCCATCTCTTAAAAGCGGGAGACCAAATTATTTGTATGGATGATGTGTATGGAGGTAGGTGCCCTCTCACATTCGTGTTGTGTCACCTGATATTTAAAGGTCATAAAATAGGCCCTGAACTATGTTACCAATATTACTGATTCATTATTATTTTTTAATGGTGTAATGGACACCTCTGTGCTGGCTCAGACTTGGTAAAGGAGGAGCGTAAATTCTTAGGTCCATGCTGTGGAACTGCTTATAAAAGAGACTGTTTAGTAAGAATTTTATTTAAGCTGCTGGGATGACAACGTAGGACTTGATCAACTTTCAGACATATTCTACTCTAGGAAAGACAGTGTTTATAGGGAGAGTGTTCTGGTGTAATTTAAAATTTTTACTTGCAATGAAGATGAGTTGTAACCCAAGTCACTCTCAAAGAGCTTAACTCTACTCACCCCTTTACTCTTCCCCCGCCCCCCACACCCACTTTTTGGTTTTAGGGAACCTTTAGAAAATCTGTTGAAAGCTATAGACCCCTTCCCCCATCTTAAGTACACTTAAGATGACACTCAGTGTCTATTATTTTAATTTCAGGGTCAAGGGATCTTACCACCTGAGGCCCGTCCATGGATCCAAATTTAAGAACTACCATTCTAAAGAGTTTAGATGCTAGTTATTTAAAGTGGCAAGAGGGAAGGTAAAGAAAACAGGTTGCCCCTACCTTTAAGCAAGACTGATTTTTGTATTCAAAACAACAAAAATTTTTGTAAATATACATGTGTATTCCAAATAATTAAAATGTGACTTCTAGAATATTATGATCATTTTTATCTATCTCTTACCTAAACAAAAAGTTAAATCTGTACATTATTAGAAGGAAGGGACTCACCTTTAGTAATCATTTTATCCTCAGAAATTTGCAAGGAAATTTGCAAGGTGCTGTGTATTTTATCTTAGGTCCCTATGATTGTTGAATTGAAATGATGAAATCTCAAACCGTTAGTTACTTATATAATGCATTATAAAAATCTCATGGCAAATATAGCATAAAATCTTAAAAATTGCCGTTAATTTTTAACACTTATATTATTTTTCAACCTATATGAACTAGGGTCAGTCTACATAACATCAAAAGTCTGGTATATTTTTGATCTTAGGGTATTTGTCTTTTTATTTTTAGTTGACTATCAATTACAGTAGTAGCAGTTTTCCCTTTAAATTTGCATATATAAAAATCAAATACAGAACAGTGTTATAAAAGAAATTATCCTAAGTTGAATGATTTATATTTTCTCACTGTAAAACTCAAGTAGTTTGATTTACATTATCTCATTTATCTATTAAAGCCTTCAGAACCATAGAACAAAAAGATTGAGAAAGTACAAAGAATTATAACCAGTTCTTTTCTGTTACCAAAGTATAATCAAATTGAAATTTTATTTTGAACATTTCATTGACATTGGTTCATTTATTTTAAATTTCAGTACTAGAAAGAAATTGTTAAAAAGAGATATTGATGTTTCAGGGAGCATACCACTTAATGTTTGAAAAGTAGAGATTGTGTGTTTTGAGAAGTATTTTCTGCTTCATGCCACTTGGTGCGGATATCAAGTGTGTTTTATTTGACTCTTTAACTCTTAGTTTAAAATCCAAGCCTTATATTCTTTACACGATAGCCAAATTATTTAACCAAAGTAGAATTGCTCTTAACTGTATTTTTATTGGTGATTGACACTTCCTTATACAATTGTTTATACCTATGAGGAATGAACATTTCTTAATACAATGTTCTTCCATTTTATCTGATTCTCTTATGCCTCAGGTACAAACAGGTACTTCAGGCAGGTGGCAGCTGAATTTGGATTAAAGATTTCTTTTGTTGATTGTTCCAAAACTAAATTGCTAGACGCAGCCATTACACCAGAAACCAAGGTAACTCAGTTTTTAGTTTTGTCATGTTTTGTTTTCATCATTTCTGTTTACTAGGGGCCATAATTTAAATCGGAATAACATATTTTATTAGAAGTCATTGGAAACCAGGAACCAGAGTAAGATAGGTCTGGTGCCCCCGAGTTATTATAGTATAATGATTAGGTACATGAATTCTGGATTGAGATTCAAAGACTAATTCTGTGTCATAGTTGGTATATGATTATGGGCAAATTATTTAACCAAAGTCTTAATTTCTTCATTTGCAAAATGGGGATAATTGTACCTGCTTTATAGAAAGGTGGTTTTGTGAATTAAATGAAATAAGGCACATGAAATACTTAATGCAGTACCCAGTACATGATAACTGTTTAAAAAGTTTGTTAGCAAAAGCACACAGTTCTTAACTGTATTACCAAGCTAGTATTGGTAACAGAAGTCATCACTGAAATTGGGTTACAGAAAGGAAGCTTTGCCAAGCCCCTAGACCCTAACTATAGTGGCTTTTTAAGGGTCCTAGGAATACTTTAGCAAAATAATAGAAGTAGAGAATTGGCCACAAGGAATCCTGGGAAGTTTGTATGCCACCGGAGTGCCTGAGTGAGTGGCATATGTGATATTCTTTCTTCGGACCTCATTTAAATTCTGCATGGGTGAAAAAAGGACCACTGTCTTTTATAAGTCAACCCTTTTCAATTTTTGCTAATGATTTAGAAGTTTGAACTGTACTCAGGATTATGTTACAGTGATCGCTAAAAAGTGAAAATCTTTTCTCACTCAGCTTTGAGTGACTAAGGTGTGTTTGCAAAGAAACTTGCTTTTTATCTTGCTTGGGAGAAAAGATACTTACTAAAATGGTCTGAGTCTTTCTAAGGCAGGAAAGCAAATTGTGAGTATATTAGTTTTTGTCAACTGAACTTGATGTAGTTGCTCTTTACCGACTGGAATTAATACATTACCTCCCCCCCAATATCTGCCTCATCATTGAATATATTTTTGCATATAAAATCTACTTTGTATTTATTTTTATTTTAATTATTTTTAAAATGAGTGAGAATAATAAATTCTTACTCAGGAATAATTTTTATAGATTCTTTAAATAATGCAATTCTTGTAAAATATGCATTATTTTGACAACATTATCTTTTCTACAGTAAAATTCTAGAGTAGGAGGAGTATTAAACCATATCTCTTGCCCATTTATGTAGGCCATAAAAATAAAAAAAAGGAACTATTAACCCTTTTAAAAAGAAAGTAGTAGGTAATGTCACTAACACAGTGGCACCTTGTTTAACAAATAGAATTCTCTTTTTTGGTCTTTTTAATAACTATCATATATCCACTATGTGCCTGAATTGTGCTAGGTTTAGGAATATACAGATAAATATGATACTGTGTCTTAAGTGAGCTATAGCCAGCTTTTCTGTTGTCTGTGTGTCACTTCTTCACTCTAACACCCATGCTCTTCTTCAAGTCCTGGGTACTTATTTTATAGTTTCTAGTATGTCTGGCATTATTTGACTTAATATTAAGGATATTTCTGGCATTATATAGATAGTTCTCTTTAATGAAAATCCTAGGATGTACCCTTAGACAATCTATATAATCTTTGAGAACAAAATTTCCAGACACTGAAATATATCTTTGGAAAACGTTCTCTTTTTTATGGAAAATAACTGCAATAGTTAACTTTCATATTTTTCTGCTTATATGTATATTATCTCATTTGATCCTTACAACAACTAAGTCTCTCAGGTAAATATTACCAATGCCAGTGTACAGACAAAGAATTTGAGGAATATAGATAGATGGTAAGTTATTAAGTTGGTGCAAAAGTAATTGCGGTTTTTGTAATTATTTTTAACCTTTAAAGCTGCGATTACATTTACACCAACCTAATACTTAGCTATGACCTCGCAGAAATTTATGGAGGCTAGGATTCCGATTCGAACCTTTTAACTTCATCATCAATGCTACTCCAGGGTAGCCTCCCAAATGGTTACAATATATGGGATGTATATTTATGCGGAGTTTTTTTTATAAACTGTTGTTACGTCCTGAATTGTTTTAGCTTGTTTGGATTGAAACTCCCACGAACCCTAACTTGAAGATAGTTGATATTGCAGCCTGTGCAAATACTGTCCATAAACGTGGAGACATTATTCTGGTCGTGGATAATACTTTCATGTCGGCATATTTCCAGGTAAATGAAATAATTTTGGGGGGTCTGATTTGTAGACTATATAGACACCTGTAATTAGGTTCAAAAGACATTAACTAATAGTAGAAAGGATCCGATTATAATTCTTTGTCTAGTCAATAATTATGATTAGATTTTTATGAGTTTGAAAGTGATTTTAATGTAAACAAATCCTTCCTTTCTTTAGGTTAATATCTTGTATGGGACGTTGTATGTTTTAAACATTGTCTTAATTCAAGTTTTTAGGTTTTCTTAGGATGTGTAAACTCTCCGAAGATGTGGCCTTATTTTGTGATTGTATCTGTCAGTGCCATGCACATAGTAGGGACTAGAATGTATATGTGCTGGTTACAAGTTAGTAATATTATTTCTAGTCACACCATATAAATATATATATAATATATATTTATATATATTATAATATAGCATAAATTTATATATAATATATAATATAATTTATATATATAAGTATAATATAATATATATTTATATATATAATATAATATATATATATTTTTTCTAACTTGACGAACCTTCCAAATAAAAGGAAAAGCCTTACTCAATGACATCCCAATGTATGTCACACATATTATTTATTCCTTTATCTTCTTTCTAGTTTCTCTTCCCTCAGCACCCAAAGATTATGCCTAGTCCTCTATATCTTTACCTTATTTGTATTATGAATTTCTATTTCATGTTTCACATTGTAGTTATAAGTATTTATAGTCTCCTTTTAGACTGTCTTTTTTCTTACCGTCTACATACATCTTTCCCCTCACTCAAACATTCCCCCTTCCCGTTTGCCCTTTATTCCTTTCATTTTTTCCTACTACTTTTTTGCAGATTCTTTTGCTTTCTGTTCTGTTTCATTCCTTTTGGTAGATCATCTTGGCATCTCTGTAATTCACTAATTGTCTGACTTGTTCCTGCTTGTTCTCCCTCTCCTTCCACTGAGTAACCTAATGGTTTCCTTTCCTTATTAGGAGTTCCCTTCTCCCTGCTCTTTCCTTCCTGCCGTACCTTGTGGTTATTCTTATTACCATTCTTGTAATTCCCCTTTATTATGTAGAGCTCCTGAAACCCCAGCTTGTTTTCTTCAGCTCTTCAATTAGGCAGATGTTTACAAGCTCAATTATTTATATTTCCATGCTTCTGTTCTGGATCCCTGAAGTTGGGCCAGATGTCTGCCTTCATGTGACTGGCTGACTCCTGAGGCAATTTTTATGGTCATGTTCTTCACCTTCCTTTGTTTAATTCAAAGGCACTACTATGTTTTATTTTCCTTTCCTGAAACACACTTCCTGGCTAAATTGCCTTCAGATAGCTTCGTGGGTCATTTACCTTTCGCTTATAATACACAGTTGTCCCTTGGTATCTAAGGGGTTTGGTTCCAAGACACCTGGTGATACCAAAATCTGCAGATGCTCAAGTCCCTTAAATAAAATGGCATAGTATTTGCAGACAACCTACACACATCCTCCTCTATACTTTAATCATCTCTAGATCATTTATAATACCTAATACAATGTAAATGCTCCTAAATAGTTGTTATACTGTATTGTTTAGGGAATAACGACAAGATAAAAAAGTCTGTACACGTTCAGTACAGATGCAACCATCTTAGGCCTAATTACATAGTATCCATCAACAACAACATAACTTTTAGTTTTCAAATCTTTTCCACCAGCGGTTGGTTGAATCTGTGGGTGCGAAACCATGGATATGGAGGGCTGACTGTTATCTTTAGCTGCTTTTTTGTATCTTCTTGTAACAGAAAACCTGGTAAAGCAGTCTGTTTCTAAATGAAAATCTCCTGACATTGCCTATTTGTCTCAGGTATTTTCACTCTTAGATTCTTTACCCCAGGGGTTCTTTACCCCATATAGCAGTTAATACAGGCCAGTTAATACAGCGTAGGATTCATCTGGCTGAGTCACAGTGAATCCTGTACATTCCCAAAGAGACGGTGTGCATTGTTTTAGCCTGGACCTGCCCAGCTTACTCACCGGGCCGTGCCCTCTTTCTCCTATTACCGTCATTAAAATAGGTCCAGTTTTTCTACCTTTCTGAAGCCCACATCACATCGCTCATGCCAGGGGCAGGACTTGCTTCATTTCATTCTGGATTCATTCCAGTTGAATTATTCAGAATCACCTTCTTCCTAGGCAACCACAAGTATTGATTGGTTCCACAAAGCAAATCTTCTGAGAAGGTCCTCTCATTGTTTTATCCTCATGAAAACTGGATATATTCTTTCTTGCCTGCCTTTTTGTTTTCTGGATCTTGTGTAAGTTTCACAAAAGGCAAGGTGGACAGACAAGCCAGTGTAAAATTTCAGAGGAGAGCTTGTGGATTCAGGTAGTCTGGGTCTGAGTCCTGGCTCTACCGGCTTTTTTTTTTTTTTTTTTTTTATCTGAGACATCTATTTTATTTTTCTAAGTCCCTTTTCCTAACCTGTACAATCAGAATCATAAAGGTACTGGTTTTATTAGGTTAGGTGAAGTATTTTACACAGTGCTTCCCTGGCTTGTGTAAAATATTTAACAGAGTTCTTGGCACATAATGCGATCAACAGTTGTTAGTTATTAGTTTTTCTTTTGACCACAGAGTTTACAGAGTGTTAGTCCTGAAAGAGATCTCAGTCATCATCTAGTTTGACTACCTCACTTTGGAAATGAGCAAACACATATGTAGAGAGTGCTTCGAACAATACCTTACTTAAAATATCCTATTTTTTGAAATACTCTAAATGAAAAAGTCCCATAGTCCCCTACACTTATACCTTCCAAAACCTAAATAACTAGTGAGGTTAAACACACACACTATAAAGAAACTGTAAATGGAAAGATGTCGATAATATATTGTTTAGTGAATAAGTTGATTATATCAAAGACATTTTAAGACTACAGGATTAATTTGCAGGACAATTGGGTAAGGAAAAACAAATTTCTTTATAAGTGATTTACACTTGGGTGAACTACTGTAAATAAAAGAGTATTTAAGAGTCAAGATCATAGCCTACTGCCGAGTGAATAAGCACAGTATATATTGTCAGATTTTAATGATTAAAAATCTAAGCAGATTAAGTTTGTCTTACATGACATCACAGTTGTGTAATGTTTATGTCAACTATTTTATGTGATTACCGAGTCATAAAATGCCAACATCTCTGTTGTAGGTAATTAGGTAATACATTTAGGGGCCAGTTAGCAACTACTCTGAAAAAACAGATTCAGGAGACCTGTTGACCTGAGTTTATCTTGTTATTTCTTTAAAAAAAAAAAAAAAAAAAGAAAAAAGAAATATACCTTTCGATTGAATACTGGGTCCAATACATTGTCTTTTTATTTGATGGGAGGGAGGAAAGGGAAAGGTAACATCAGAGATCCTGGAAAATTTTAAGATGTGCATATTTTTGAAAAGTTAGAATAGGAATGGTATTCACAATAACAAATAGGCAAGTAATGATGCATATTTTCAAATGATTTCTTATTTAAAAGAAAAACCATTTGTTCTTTTCAGCGGCCTTTGGCTTTGGGAGCTGATATTTGTATGTATTCAGGAACAAAATATATGAATGGTAAGACATGCATGCATAGTCTATACTTTGAATGTTCTTTTCCATGGATAGATGAAAATAGCTTCGGGCTTGACATTTTGGTCCCTTTTCTTCTATTCAGGTTTTCTCTGTGACTCAGAAAGTCATAAAATTATACTTTAATTAAATATAGAATTTCATTTATAGCAGATAAAACTATGCTCATGATTTATGAGCAGTGAATAAAAGTTTACTATAATAGGTTATGCTTTTGTCTCGCTTGCAGCTTAAAAAGAAGCATTTACTTTTTATATGATTTTTATTTTATTATTTTAGGTATAGTTTTTGCTACTGTCAAACTGAATAAAGTATATTTAAATTAATTTTATGGGGTTTTTCCTAGAGATTTTTTCAAGTGAAAGTAACATTTTAGAAATTATAAAATAAAGAATAAACATACATTGTTTTTAATGTAAAGGTTTTTGTTTTGTTTTAGGCCACAGTGATGTTGTAATGGGCTTTGTGTCTCTTACTTCTGAGACCCTCCATAGTAGGCTCCGTTTCTTGCAAAATTGTAAGTATTAAAACATCTGGATTATCTTATGCTCTCAGAGTGAGTACATTTAATAGTTATAGTTCCATTAGATCTTGTGAAGTGATAGCATTCTATTAGAAAGAAATGAGAAATAGAGGTAAAAAAATTATGATTTTTAGAGGGAAGTACGAAAATTGGGTTATAAAAATATAGTTATAGCATAACAGGGCTTTACAACATGACAACTGGGATGAGTTTTGTTATTTTGTAAATCCATGTTAATTTTTATAAAATTTGGTAAAGACCAAGTGAATTTTTAGTTTTAAGGCTTAATGGATTTTTTTCCTTTTTAAAAAAGAAAACCAAACATTTGGCTTTCTTATACTATTTATACCCGGAATGGTGGTTAATTTTAAACAGCACTTAAGATATAAACTTAATGATGTCTAAACACCATTTCCTGTTTAGATTGTTTAGTTATCTTATGTATAGATAGGGGTTATTTGAAGAGACTTTGTTTAATCATTCCAAATTTACAGACACATAAGATATTAACATTTAAGAATAAAAATATTCTTAATTATTTAATATTCTAGGAAATAAATATTAAAGTAACAAAAGGGGCACTGAGGAAGGAGCCAAAACTTGTTGCTTGATAAATTTCTTTTATTTATAGACAGCAGGAGTCAGGTTCATATCCTGGAGGTCTGTGAAGTCTTAGGCTGCTTTAGACAAAAGCTAAATAGAATGTTGGTAGAACATTCAGTAATAATAGGAGCTGGACTGATTTTTTTGTCTATATGTTGTAATACTCTTTCAAAGAAATAACAAGGTTAAACTATGGGCACTGTGTCATTTCATTAAGATTTATCCAAAGGACTGTTTATGTTCATATTCGAGAAGTTATTGTGTTTATACAATTTTCAGGATATTTATTTTCCCTCTTCATTTTAAAGCCCATTTCTCTAAGCATATTTTGTGCTTCATTCTCATGCTTCTGATTTGATATATGAATCCCCTCAAAGACACTGATGAAAAAATGGGGTCAGAGAGTTTTCTGAGTTCCTCCCCACCTTCACACTAACCCGGGATATATTCATTTCGCAGCTATTGGAGCAGTTCCGTCTCCTTTTGACTGTTACCTCTTCAATCGAGGTCTGAAGACTCTACAAATCCGAATGCAGAAGCATTTTGAAAATGGAATGGCAGTTGCTCAGTTTCTGGAATCAAATCCTCTGGTAGAAAAGGTTGTTTTTCCTGGTATGTTCATCTGATTTCTAAGTACATGTCCTTGGGATTTTAAGGGTTATTCTAAGCATCCTGTTTATGTAACATTTACTTGTAAGTTAGGTACTTTCGTATATTTTTTTATGTTTGTTCATTTATTATTGAATGCTGCTATGTGGTGCATTAGTCTCTGTGGTAGGTCCTGGGGAGAAGAAGATGGGCGTGGTCTCTGGTCTTGTGTTGCTTATAGTCTAGTGGATGCTTGCATGTTAGGAAATTAGTCTTAAGCACTAGATGTTCCTGTGATGGTCTTTTGCTCCAAGGTTTGTGTATACCTATTCCAAGATTGCAACATTGTACTTTCAAGTTGACTGGCATATAATCTTGCCAGGCCACTGTTCTACATTAGCTCTTTTTTATCTGATTTAGCTTGGGACTTGATACATATCAATTTGAGACTTGATACTTACGCACCAAAATTCCCCCCCCCCCCAAGCTCTCTTACTTCCGTTTTGAATTCCTTCACCTCTTACAACATCTAGGAACACTCGTGTGGAGTTAGCAGACATACATGTTACTCTTTGATATTTTACCAGTCTTTTAAATTGTGGTGATCGTAAGTAAAGAGTTATTTTAAACTCTTTTGAGGTATCTAGCCCTGTGGTCTTGGGTGTACAGGAGAATTAAGCCTAATCCCTGCCGTAGGAACTTCAGTAAACCAAGGCAGAAATACACATGAGATTAAATGCCCTGTATGTACCCTAGGTAAAGAGCTGTATATTTTGGGTAGAGAGAGGGAGAAACGTTTTGGGCTGTGCCCTAAAGAATGGGTCGCATTTGTTAAAAGGATACGGACAAGGCATTTCAGATTCATTTAACAAATATTTATTAATTGCCAACTATGGACTAAGGTTTGTACTAGGAACTGGGATCCAATTATCAACAAAAGAAATGGATTTTCCTCATGGAACTAGTATGGTGAGTAAGACAGCTACAGGTTTTAACCTGGGTAGCAGATGCAAAAGTCCTGAGATGAAAAAACAGTATGGTACTGCTGGTGTAAAGAAAGCTGGTGTGGCTAGAGCATAGAGAGGGTAGAAAAGGTAGACCAAAATGAAGCTGGAGAGATAGAGACAGGGGCCCGAATAAGTAGTCAGATGTGTGACCACGGTGTAAAGCTCATTATTTAGGCTTCTTTGCAGTTTACTTAAACAAAAAGTGATTTTTTTTTTTTTTGAAATTACATGTTTGACTCTAAAATAAGACTTTTATTATGCCTCATGATTATAGGACTGCCCTCTCATCCTCAGCATGAGTTGGCAAAGCGCCAGTGCACTGGGTGCCCGGGGATGGTCACCTTTTACATTAAGGGCACTCTTCAGCATGCTGAGACTTTCCTCAAGAACCTGAAGGTAAACTTTCAAATAAGTTGTGAAATTGTAGAGGGTAAGTCCTTCTTACAGCAGTTCATTCTCTCTCAGTTCCACCCAACTCAGATTAATGTTTTTGTACCTGCAGATCACACCCACAAACCTTTTGATCATGAAATGCATTGGGTTAGAAAATGACTTGGTGCAGTAGCAGATATCTGAATATGTTTATTTACTTATACTTTCCAGATACTGCCATCAATTTGAGAGGGACAGAATGTTCTAGTGCATTGGTTTTCTCATTTATTTAAAAGTAAACCCCTTTTCCAAATGAAATACGAGGTGAAACCTCAAAGTAGTGTGCAGTGAGTACAGTACACAAAGGCTGCTCTGAAATCCAGCCGAGGTGTGGCTTTCCAAACCCTGTGCCTCCCAGGCTGCTTCTGCCTGGGGGAGGGAAGGGAGGCCTTTGTCTAAATTTCACAGTGGCAGGAAGCTCTGGCGCCCTGGGAGAGAGGTCTGTGTAACTCCAATGCTGGGCTTACTCTGAGCTCATGTAGTTGACTCTTAAGTTTTATTTAAAACTTAAATAAATACTATATTAAATTAAATCCTATAGGTCTAAAGCATAGGATGCTGCCAGATCAGTCAAAGCCCTACTGATAACTAAAATGTGTCCACCTCTAAAATCAGAATGAGATTAGTGTATATTTAGTAGAGTTGTGAGAGTAATTTAAAAAAACATTTCTAAATTTTTTGATACTGTAACACTACATACAAAAACTGAGTTCTTTTTTTTTCTTCTATCCCAGGAGGGAGTTAAATGGTTGTATTAATCTAATAACTGATACATCTTAACACATTAGTGTGTAGACATTTAGAGATTTTTATTTAAAGGATAACCACAGAGCTAGATCTCAGATGTAATAGTTCTGAGGTTTTAGAGCTCATGTTAAGTATTACTTAAGTATAGGGCTAAGTTAAGAAGATAGAGGAGGTACACAGAATTTGCCTTTATCAACTTTTAATGTTTTAAAAGTTTATACATAATATGTCTAATTAATGAAATTATTATTATGGATTTTATTCTCATTTTATCTCTGACTTTGTGGCCCAATTTACAGTTTCTTCATAATCACCACCATTTCTTACCCTATGTCCCAGAGCCATTGTTTAAAAACCTTTATTTTTAGATTTTTGTATTTTTGTTTTAGTGGAACATCTAAACTACTCTTTTCTTTGCCATAGTTATTTACTCTGGCTGAGAGCTTGGGAGGATACGAGAGTCTTGCTGAGCTTCCGTGAGTATATGTATATTTTTTCTTAGTATTTTAACTTCGATGTCAGGTTTAATGAACATTTGGAAAAGGGGTATGATAAAATCAGGAATGATTCAAGATATTTAATGATAAGAACAGCATGGCACTATCTAATCAGAGTGAACTCTAATTCAATAGAATGGAAACCCTGGTAAAATCTAATGGGGGCCACTTATCAGTGTCCTCCTAAATTTTGCTTCAACCCCTGTTCTGCCTGAAGGAGATTCCAGCAGTAATTAATTGTCTGGTAGGCTCTCTGGCTTTGGCCCAGCACTGCTTGTTCTATCCCACCCTGTCCTGAAAGAGCAGTGGGACTTTGTACTGAAAGGGCTGATTTCAAGGCTTCCTGAGATAGATAGGAAATGTCTGTGACAAAACACATCCCTGCCTTGATGGTCAGAGGTCAGCCCAACTAGATACCATGAAATATGTTTACTTTCTGTTCAACCCTGAATGGTTCCATTTTGTTTGCAAGGTAAACCCAAAATCTAACTTGTTTTTCCTGGACCTTCACTACCAATTTATCAAAGCACCAGAGGATATTAGATTCTGAAGCAGCCTAAGATTAGGCAGTCCAATGAATTATTTTACATACAAGGAAACAAAGACACAGAAAGTTTTGCTGATTACTCAAATGTTACACCAGAACATGTTAGCAGCTTCACTGTTGAAGCTTTGGGATGAGGGGAGGTCAAAGCAGTCTGGACCTGGATCTGATACCTGTTCCACCCCTTACTTAACCTTGAGCTTCAACATTTTTCATCCATAAGCTTAATAATTAAAATAATGATTATTATGTTTTGATTACCTGTCCCACCAAGCATTCCTGAACTATATCCTGACTTTATGGTATGTTGCTATGACTGTATATTGTAGTTATTGCCAGGATCAATCAACATCATTAGCTAATAATTTTCAACTGAACTAAATAAATGTACATGGTATGGTTCTGTCTTTTCATTTTCATTAACATTTCTGGAATAATTATGTTCTAGAAGCATTGTTTTGAGGGGCATCAGGGATTACCAGAATTTAGGCACATTTGCTGCCCTCTTATAGTAGTTTACAATTTCTGGGGAGAGTCAGGCAATATCACAAAGTTAAAAAAAATCTATATATGATGTCCAAATAATGATTCAAATAATTAAGATAACGCATGAAGGTTTTCATTAGTCTTTCAAGGAAATGCCTGCTAGTGAGTCTGGATGCACAAGAGGGCACACTCAGCATATGAAATTGGTTTATTTTTCATAGTAATGAAATGTGTATTACATTAAGACTCTCTTAAAAACAGACCGCTGATTTGTTTAGGGATTTGGTTTAAAGTTGCTTAGCTCTCAGACGTTCCAGCTAGGGCATAACCCTGATGCCAGTAGACCCGTGAATTGAGGTCAGGGCTTGTCTGTTCCATCACCCTCCCTTCTGTCATTCTCCCAACTCGGCTGTAACTAGTGCAGCATTGAAATAAGGAAGGGAGGAAGCAGAGCCAACTGCACTGGTCTGCATTGGTCTCCCAGCCTGAAAACATGTATTAATTCTGTGACCTTCGAAAAGTTACTTATCCTCTCTCAACTTCAGTGTCCTCAGTTGTAAAATGTGGATAACACTGTGCCCAGCTCTTAGGGTTATTGTGAGAACATGGGGAAAACATTCCTAAGCTAATGCCTTGATTTACATTAAGTGCCCAATAAATTCTATCTACTATTATGAATTATTATTTTTTATTAGGCACCTACTACACTCCAGGTGATTGTATGTTCCTTCCATTAATGACCGTGACAAACTTTTTTTTTTCATATAATTATTACTAAAGTGCTAGAAGCTTTAGTTTTGTCTATAAAATGAACTTTTTTGTGTGTGTTTTTTTTTTGTAATTTTATTGGGGAATATTGGGGAACAGTGTTTCTCCAGCGCCCATCAGCTCCAAGTCATTGTCCTTCAATCTAGTTGTGGAGGGCTCAGTTCAGCTCTAAGTCCAGTTGCCGTTTTTAGTCTTTAGTTGCAGGGGGCACAGCCCACCATCCCATGCGGGAATTGAACTGGCAACCTTGTTGTTCAGAGCTCGCGCTCTGACCAACTGAGCCATCCAGCCACCCCTGTGACAAACTTTTGAGATAGGTGTTATATCCAATTTGTATTCATTAAAAAATGAATTGATACATACAAATGACCTAGTAGAGTACCTGCCTCATGGTAAGCATACAATAAGTGATCGCTGTTATGTCAGATAAGGAAATCGACTGTGAGGCCAGGTAAGTTTTACAAGCCCACACAACCAGCATGTGGAGGGGCTGAGATTCATACCCAAGTCTACTGGTCTCTGAGGCCTTATTTCTCTGCATATACTCTCTTCCAAGGAGTTAAGAGCCTGAAGAGGTGGAACATTTTTAAGGAGGAATGTTTGTGTGTAAAACTTCATTAGAGTGATACAAGAAGATATCTATTTACTCTGACCATGACTGACATTTTTCTTTCCATGGCTCTGAAGTAAGCCGGGAGAAAGCAGCTTGGGCAGTGATTTTGCTGGTAGTTTGCAGGGAAAAGATGAGTGTCGGTGGTAATGTATGTGTAGGGCTCAGTGAGACTATAAGGCTCTCCTCCATGAGGCCTCAGCCTACAGAATTTGTTCCTCCTCTGAAATCTGGCAGTCCTTATTGTCCATACTGGTTTGGCATTTGCTATTGACTATTCTGTTTCTGTGAATTGTCTTAATCTTTAGCTTCTATTTGTTATCTACAGTAAAGAAAATATCTTTCTTTTTGGTTTCTTACTATAGTGCCTGACACATAGTAGGTGCTTTATGTTTATACATGGGTTGTGTGCTGGAATTACTAATGCACAGTGGCTGAACTAGTGATCCTGGGTTGGTTCTTTCGTGGATCTGCCTCAGAAGGTCCAGCTCTGGATTGACTTGTTGGTCCAGAGGGAATGAATTCTGGCTAGTTCTTGGTCCAACAAGCCTCTTGTAAGTCTAGCTGGTTGGTCACAGGGTATGTGAGTTCTGGCCAAGGCCTCATTCAGGCAAGGTATTAAAATCCGCACACTGGAGGCTATGTCTTTCCCTCCTGCTTGATCAGCACCTTCAGTGTCTGGATTGAGTATACCTTACTGATGGTATAAAAATGATAAAAGACCTTGGTTTTCACTTAAAATAATGACTAAAAAGATTAGTTTTCACAACTGATTTTTTTTTTTTGCCTGTGAAAAGTTATAGGTGTATGAGGAATCTGATATTTAGAGTAGAAAAAAATCTGAAGATAACTGCAATTTATGAGACAGAAGTATGCCTCCACTAATAGAATATAATGATCCAAAATTTGCTCACACTTTTTTCCAGGGCAATCATGACCCATGCATCAGTGCCTAAGAGCCAGAGAGATGCCCTTGGGATTAGTGACACACTGATTCGACTCTCTGTGGGCTTAGAGGATAAAGAAGACCTAATAGAAGATATAGATCAAGCTTTGAAGGCAGCAGTAAGTTTTATTATCATAGTGTCTATGGGTGTGTGTGCACGTGTGTGTGCATACTTAGTCTTGGGGCTCTGTTTATAAAGAGTGGCCTCGCTGTGAACCCTTAAAGCTTTTCTCTTCTCTGCCTACAATAGACAAGGTGTATGAATGTACAGGGAACTCAGTGCATATTTAAAAGATGGTAGTATTCAGAAGAGTCCTTGGGGGAGGTGACGTCTTTGCCTGTAGGTTTAATAACCTGTTTTTCTTGTGCACTGTTATTACAGCACCGTCCAAATGCAAATTGAACCTAATATTTCAGCAATGCTGTTAGAAGTTGCTTCGTGAGAGAACAAATCTTTTGAATAACTGAATGGACTATTAATGAACATTTGCAGAATTTTCAAGTGAAAATTCTCATCAGTAATTTTCACAACTGTAACCTTCCAGGAATCCTCCCTGTGGAAAACAGTTTTCTCTTTCCCATTGTCATTGACAGGTGAATTCTGTTAATATCTTCTATGTTAATTTTGGTAGACATTGGCCTCTGAAGGAGGTGAGACTTGTGTTGCTTTTTGGGATTGTGTTCTTTTTTTCATCATGTAAGATTTATATTGATCATGTTTACAATATAATGGTAATTCATTTTTGATGTTTTCTGAAGAATTTAAATTAAATGAATATTTTTAAAGCAAGAGTGATTTTTGTATATTGAATATTTTTTAAGCAAGAGTGATTTTTGTATATTGAAAACAGCGCTCAAAGCAATGGTTTACACTTAATTACCACATGCCCAAAGTCAAATATTTGGAAAGTCTACTGTGAAATTCTATTGATTTAAGGTTGTATTTACTATTTTTTTAAAAAATAATAAATCTAATTATCAAATGCATTCCATTGTGATACTCCTATATTATGTAGAATTAACTTGTATTCCTGAGCCCTTTTAATTCCCAACTCTTAGACTTCTCAGCCACTTATGTTAATTTTTATAAATTCAGTTGTATAACTATCATATCCAAACCTTTGTGTTTGCAGATTAGTTATAAATTCTATTCATCGCAGGTCAAAAGCCACTTTTAGAGACAGGAATAATACTTTTTATATTTTTATCTGAAACAGTAAATTTGTGAGACTAAAGGAAGAAAAGCTTAACACAGAATCTTTTATAGTTTAAGTGCAGAGCAATTTATTGTCAATAAGTCATAAATCAAGTATTTAGATTTTTTAAATTGTTTTTATAGGAAAGGCTTTCAGTCATTTGTTTGCTATCACCATTTGTTTCAGTTAAAATACGTATTTCATTGAACTTGATTCATAACAGTACTGGGTAGAAGGATATTACTTAAGGATACATTCTATGTATTGTCCACATTCTGAATTATCTGTATTGAGTCTGGAAATTCTGTCTATAGGCAGGTCATATCCAACTGTGGTTTGTGGAAGACCTGATTTCTCACCGTTTCAGGACCTGAGGGCTGTGGAAATAAACGAAGACCAGCCAAATGAGAAAAGCAATGACTATTTATTCTGAGCTCGCAAGGGAGTCAGCTATTGTCACTTGTGTTTTGGTAGAGATTCAGAGAGCAGCAAAACATAAGGACTTATAGAAATTTTAATATCTGTTGATATTGATGAGAAACTAAAATTTCCATATGAGAAACTAAAGTTTCCATATTTGAAACTGTCAGACGAATGAACCTTAAATGGACATTCAATCTCTGTTAGAAATGTTCAAAAAACCAAACCAAACAAAAAGCTATGGAAAACCAAAGGGAGACAGAGGAGTGGAAAAGCTTTGTAGTGTTAAGAAGGGAAGGCTTCAGTTGTGCCCTGAGGGAGCTCTGTGGGCTTTGGGGAAGCTGGAGGCGGGGCAGACTGGAAGTGGGGCCTCCTATGTGATTGGTCCAGGCTGCATATTTGGCCTTCTAGGGCTGATCTTTATTCAAAAGCAGGGACAAAAAATAGGGAAGCTGTCAGTTATTAATCAAGTCCTGGCCATTTGGGGTCGATGGTTGCTTCCTGGATTGTCACTAGAGACAGCAATCAGGTTTCCAGCAAGTCTGACTTACAACAGGCCGGCTTGCTGGGTTGTTTGTTATAGACGAAGGAGTTGGTTTTCTAAAAAGGGAGATTGCTGCAGATTGTGGGTTAGGGTTCTATTTTTATATATGGTGTATCCATTGTCCATATTTATATTTAGTCTTTCAGAGTTTCTAGTGAGCAGTAACTAGCTACCATTCTATCAGGGTTTTCTAGAGAAACAACCAATAGAGTGTGTGTATGTGTGTGTAAATACCGTATTTCCCCGAAAATAAGACCTAGCCAGACAATCAGCTCTAATGCGTCTTTTGAAGCAAAAATTAATATAAGACCCGGTATTATATTATATTATATTATATTATATTATATTATATTATATTAATTACAGTAAAGACCAGGTCTTACAGTAAAATAAGACCGGGTCTTAAATTAATTTTTTCTCCAAAAGATGCATTAGAGCTGATTATCCGGCTAGGTCTTATTTTCGGGGAAACATGGTATATACGTATGTGTGTATACATACTCATACATAGACATATACAGAGAGATTTTAAGGGATTGGCTCCTGTGACTGTAGGGGCTAGTAAGTCTGAAATCTGTAGGGCAGGTTGGAAATTTATATCAGAGTTATTGCAGTCTTAAGGCAGAATTGCTTTTCCTTTGGGAAAACTTGGCCTTTGCTCTTCGTCTGATTAGATGGTGCCACCCACGTTATAGACTCTTTTACTCAAGTCTACTGATTTAAAAGTTAATCACATGTAAAAAATGCCTTCACAGCAACACCTAGACTAGACTGGTGTTTGACTAAACACCTGGGATACCATAGCCTGGCCAAGCTGACACATAAAATTAACCATCACGACCATGGTCTAGGCACTGTTCCTTACTGCCTGAGAAGGCCCTATGTTTATTAGGGTTTATGAAGTTTATCCACAGCTTTTGGTTATCTGCAAGCGTGTCTCCATTACATAGTTCACACCAAGATGATGATTCAGTGTTCAGACACTGTACCACTCACCCCTACCCCCATATAGTCCATCTGGCTATGTAGACGGAGAACATAACTGGACAGCCATGTTCTAGTCAGGTTAAATGAGATCAGGCTTCCAGGAGACTATTTTCACTGAGTTGCTTTATAGGGTACATTATTCAAAATTCCATTCTGCTCTTGGGTTTACTACAGTCGCTGCTGAAATCTTAGTGAAATTAATCTCACACCAAAGCCAATGTGTACTATATTAAGAAGACCCAGCATCATGTTTATTTTATTCGGCTAGATGACATTTAACAGAAAACCTTATTATGGAGCCAGTAAAATAGAACAAGCTGGTGACTCAATTTACTTTTGCTGGTGACTCAATTTACTCATGTATTTGTCTCTGAGAGCTTATTCATTACTGAATTCTGACTGCTTCCAAGTTACATAATAAAAGAAATGGAGCTGTGCTCTTCCTTATACATTTTCTTTTAGTTTTTTTTTTTTTTTTTTTTTTTAGTAAATTCTATTATAGGTAGAATAGAGAAGATCATCCATTATTTTGGAGTTTTTGTGCCAAATACTAATAGCTCAGAGATATGAGGGGTATATAAGAAAGTAACAGTGAAATCTGGATTACTTTTTTAAAATTAAGACATCCTTTTTAACAACAGAGTAAACTTAAATGAACTGAATTCCACAGAGAAGCCAGGAAACAGTTGGGGACTACAATTTTATTTTGTACAAACATGGAAATCTACTTTTTATAAAGTGAAAATAATATGATTACTTAATTACTCTGGTTGACCTGAAGGAAATTTGTCAATATTAAGAGAAAAAAGGTGGTAAACATTAAACCAAAAGTCATCATGGGGTAACAAAAGTATTAGTATTCAAAATAAGAAAAGTTGTCTTAGAAATTACACAAAGACAAGTAAGTAATGAAAAAAAAAATTCCATCTCCACTACAAAAGAAACACTGCCTCTGTTTGCTTCATAATGCAACTACAAACTTGGGGGAAAAATAAGTGTAATAAAAAATGTAATTGCTTTCGGGATAGAAATTGAAAATTAGTTAAATGAAAGATTGCTATATATATATATATATATATATATATATATATATATATATATATATATATATATATATATTTAATAACCACACATGATTCAATGTTGACTTAACTGCTCACAAAATCAATTTAAATTTGTTCCATTGAGAACTGACAGATACTGCAGACATTCCTGATCTTTTCAGTAGTGTGCCTCTGACTGAACACATAGCATAGCTCAGGGGGTTAGCGATTTCTGAGTTCAGTATATTTTTATAATACCATCTATCTCAGTTTCTCCTACTAGAAAAATTCCAGGCCCTTCATTTTTTTTTTTTTTTTATTAGCTCGGTTGTTCTCCTATCTCCCTATTGCATTGGAGGGCACAAATGTATTCCATCGTCTACAGAGAAGGAAAGGAAGATTGTGAGTGGTTATGTGACTGCCCCATATCACACGGCTAGGAAAAATAACTGGCAGAACCAGGGCTGGAACTCTGGTCTTCTGATCTCTCATTTCATTGTTCCCATGCACCATTCTTAATCCAGCATACAGAATTTTTAAGCATTTTAGCTAGCCATTTTCCTGAAACTGTAGGAGTTGTTATGTGATCAACTCCATCGTGATGGAATCCCTAGTTTCTAGTTGTAAATAGGCAACTCTGTAAGATGGACATGTATTTTATTTACATAGCTTACTTTATTTTGAAGAAGAGTCCAGAAAACCTAGCCTTGGCCTGCTCCTTAAGGGTTGATCTCTGAAATAAATGCCCTACAGAGTTGGGGACGAGGAGGCTGGCCTCTTATAATTCCGTGTTATTCAATCACTAGTTGTGGACTGGGGGTGGGAAGGAGCAAGAAGGTAGTGGTGGAGGAGTGGAGTTCTGCGTAACCTCCCTGGCGAAGTGACTCCAGCCCGCTGATGGAATTTTCTGGAGAAGGGTGGATGGGTGCCCTGACCTGGTAAAGGTGATCCAATGCTTACTATAGCATACATTGCATAGCATTCACTGCAAGCAATAAGTCATGTCTTGTCCATTTATATCTAACAACCTCCAAGCTAGGCTAAAAAAAGTAAACATTGCTGTAATGTGATTATTAGACTATGATGAAATTGCTCCCTTCCCCCTTTCTTCCCTCCTTCCCTCCCTTCCTTCCTACTTTCCATAACATTTTTTTTTCTTTCTGCAAAAATGATTTTGTTCTGGAGAATTACAGGAATCAGTGAGAAGATTTTTTAAAAATAGACTTCCATTATAGAAAAGTGGAAATCCAAAATTCTGAGTTCAAAACCCAGTTCGGGTGCTTACCAACATGTTTGAACTTATTTAAATGCTGTAAGCTTAATGTCTTTCCTCCTAAGTAAAATGGAGATGATGATAATAATGTTTGCTTCATAGAGTTTTTTACGAGAATTCGTGACATAATACATGTAAAGTACACATGCAGTAGGCACTCAGTTATTTCACCACTATAAAATTTCTGTGTGTATGCCTTTGAGTTCTTTCGCTAAATTATATAGACAGTGTCTTTTATATTGGAATAATGACAAGTAACAACTGTCCATCCAACTTCTGTTGTGGTTTAGGTTTAGAGCATCTTGCTGTTGTTACTAAGTAAAACACTGGTTATCCTGGCTGGAGGGAGGGAGGGGAGGAGGTTTTCATTTTAGCCCAGCCACAAGCTGCTTCAACCAACTGGTTTGAGGGGTTTTTTTCGTTTTTGTTTTTTTAATTGAATATTTGAGAAAGAAATATGAGAGGAGCTGGCTGGCCCATATGTGATGGCTAATACGATGATAACAGTATTTTGAAAATATAAAGCAAGCTTAGAAGTTTAATCATCTCCAAATAGCAATAATGATAATTGTAGCATTATGGAAAGGTTAGAAATTGTTCTTGTTTTAAAAGAGCCAAGAAAGGAAATTCACTGTTATATAAATTTTTCACTTGGATGAATTTTTAGCATGGAACGTTTGAAAAATATTTAATTCCAGGTATCGTCTTGTGTTTTTTTATTTTCAAAAATCAAATAGCTTTTGTACGAGGGAAAATAACCAAAATTGTAAGGAGTGATTTTGTTAAGCAATTTGAGTGGCCACCTTTTGTTTTGACTGCCTGGCATCCATTTAACCTTCTTCATGTAACATATGCCCTGTAGAAAGCTTCCCTGGCCCCATTATTGACTGCTGGTTTTGGTGGCGAGCTCAAGTGCTGACCTCAGATGAACCTAAACCAGTCCACGTGTCTAGCCTTGCTACCCTGATGGCTCCAGGTGGCCACCTGATCTAAGCCAGACCACTTAGAGTGAATCTAGGATCTACTGTGGGAATTACCAGACAAGATGCGGTTTCATTCCCTTTGACTTGAGCCTGAAAGTATGTAAAGTGGAGCTGCTACAGCCATTTCACCACCATGAGGGAAATACCTATCTGAGAATGAAATGCCATGGAGAAGGCGTTTCTGCGAGATGGATAGCAACTGAGCCCTGTTGGTATTTTTGAGATGTTGATCCAGTTATCCCGGAAGCTAGATCTACGCCAGTACATGTCAGTCATATGAGCTAATACATTTCTTCTCCTTTTCCTCTTCCCTTTTCTTTCTTCTCCTCCTGCTTCTGATTCTGCTCCTTCTCCTCCTCCTCATTCTCCTCCGCTTTCTTTCTTTTTTTATAGTTAAACCAGTTTTTCTTTTGTTGTCTTGTTACTGCTTCTTTTATTAATGAAAGTGTCCCATTTGATATTGAAATGATGGAAACATTTAGTTGTAACGGGTGCTGGAATCTTACCTATCTTTATATTTTCATTTTTACAAGGTCCACGTAATATTACCATATTTATAGGTTTGCTGTTATATTAGGGTTCTTGAAAGAAACAAAATGAATAGGAAGTGTGTGTGTGTGTGTGTGTGTGTGTGTGTGTGTGTGTACATATGCACACAAGCCGACCGCAGAGCCAGGGAAAGCTGATGTTGCTGTTCAAGTCCGAAGGCCATCTGCTGAAGAATTCTTTCCTTTTGGAGGAGGTGAGTCTTTTGTTCTCTTCAGGTCTTCAATTGATCGGATGAGGCCCACCCACGTTGTGGAGCACAGTCAGCTTTACTTGTACACTGATGGAAATGTTACTCTCATCCAATGACCCCCTCACAGAAACATCCAGAAAATGTTTGACCAAATATCTGGACACCAAATACACAGATACCGAGTAATGAAAGTAATAATAATAGGCATTTTTATTTCGCTCTTCTTCCTATGTGTTAGGTACCTCACGAAGCATTCTACAAACATCATTTCAATGAATTGTCATACAACTGCTTCTGCTAAGTGCTACTATTATGTTATTTTTATAAATGAGGAAGTAACACTAAAGGAAATTAAACTTTAAAGAGGTTTGTCTAAGGCTATACAGCTAATAGACAGTAGAGCTAGGACATGAACCCAGTTTACGTGGTTCCAAAGCCATGTTCTTAACAAACAAGCTATACGCCACTTCTAGGCTACCAATTTGTTTGCCACACTTTGGCAAACAAATTTTTAGCAGAATACTCTGCTAAAAAAATCCTGGGTGAAAGAATCCTGAATTGGGAATCAGGAGACATTGCTTCTTTTATTTTTTTTTTCATTAAACACTATTGAGCTAAAACTGTTGGAAGTATATTATGCTCAGGAGATACCAAGACCAAATCAACTTCGGTGGGAGTTCAGAGAAATATGCAATGTGCTAAATTCTGCATGGGGTAAGTAGGGTCACCTAACCCAGTCCTGGAGGACCATCCAAGTTGAACATTGAGGGCAGAGTAGGCATGAGCTACATGGACCGAGCTGGAAGAACATGCAACAGAATAGCGAGGACTCAGTTTTCTCACTGGTAAAACGAAGGATAGAACTAAAAAATATCTAAGGTCCGTCCTGTATTAGCTTTTTATTGTTACCATAACAAATTACCGCAAAGTTAGCAGCTGGAACAAAGCAAATTTATTATCATTCAGTTCCAAAGGTTAAAAGTCTGACACAGGCCTCACTGGACTTAAATCAAGGAATTATCCGCCAGGCTGTGTTTTTTTCTGGAAGCTCCAGAGAGAATACTTTTCCTTTCTCCTTTAGGATGTTTGGAAGAATTCAGTTTCTTGCAGTTGTAGGACTGAGACCCTGTTTTCTTGCTGGCTGTCATCTGAGGGCAGTTCCCAGGTTCTTGAGGCCACCGCATTTCTTGGTTTATGGTCATCTTCCTCCATCTTCACAGTCAGCCACAGTGAGTCCCTCTCATGCCTTGAATCTCTCCTCCTTTTTCAATCATCTCTCTCTGACTCAGGCAAGATTCTCTGCTTTTAAGGACTCACATGATAAGATGGAGCTTGGATAATCCAAGGTGATTCCCCTGTCACAAGGCTCTTGACCTTAATCACGTCTGCAAAGTTCCTTTTACCATGTACGGACACATGTTCCTGGGTTCTGAGGATTAGGACAAGAACAACTTTGTGGGGCCATTATTCCGCCTACCACAACCTTCAAATATTAACAATGTTCTTATTTTACGGAAATTAATAATGAATAAAAAATAAGACGGGAAATTTGAAGAGGCAGCACCTTGGTTTCTCATGTGTAGAAATAATTTTTAAAGTAACCAGTCTGAAACAATAAGCTTGATTCTTTAACCTGGATGCCAGAGGCCAGAATTCCTAAATTCAAGGAAGAAACAGGTACATATGGAGCGGGAAAATTAAAACCCTCAGATCTGGACATCCCTCCACTGCCCCACTCACCAATCTGCTGGGAAATGTATTATCAAAAATAAGATGGGGAGAAGAATTGTGCTAAGCACAGTTTTAACGTAATTACAGCCATGCGCTGCTTAATGATGAGGGTACATTCTAAGAAATGCGTCATTAGATGACTTTGTCGTTGTGTGAACATCATAGAGTGCACTTACATAAACCTAGGTGGTGTAGCCTATTACACACCTCGGCTATATGGTATAGCCCAGTGCTCCTAGACCACAAGCCTGTACAGTATAAAATAACATGAGATTAAACCACAAGAGAAAATGATGCAATCAAGAGATGCTGGAAACACGAGATGTATGAGGCAGCTGCCGGTGTAACACAACATACCGTTTTTACAGTAACCTCTTTTTTTAATATAAGTAGAAAGAGTACACTCTAACATAATGTTTAAAAGTGTACTATAGTAACAACATAAATCAGTAACATAGTTATTTATTATCGTTATCCAGTATTATGTACTGTATATAATTGTATGAGCTATACCTTATGCAACTGATAGTGCAGTAGTTTCATTTACACCCGCATCACCACCTGTGAATAATATGTTGTGCTGTGACATCACTAGGTATGAGGAAATTTTTCTGCTCCTTTATAATCTTATGGGACCACTGTCATATATACAGTCTGTCAGTATGTGGCGCATGACTGTATTATGAACTATGGTTATTTAAACTTGTAAGATCACTTATTTTGTAATACCGTGATCTGTGCTTTATATTATGTGTAACATGCTATCTCTAGAATACATCATACATTTCTTCAAATACAGAAGAAGGTTACAAGTATGAGGCTGTATGGCCTGAATTTGAATCCTGGTTTTACTTCTCATGTAACTTTAGGCCAATTACTTAATCTCTTCTCTGTTTCCTCATCTCTAAAATAGATAATAATGGCACCTACTACCCTGGATTATTTTGAACAATAACTGATAGAATACTAGTAAAGTGCTTAGCGCAGTGTCTGACATATACTAAGCACTCCCTAAATAGTGACAGCCATCACTAGAGTTATATGGTTGCTTTAAAAAATTGAAAGAACACGGTTATTATCTACATGGTTTTGAGAAGGGATTTGAAAGTGGTCACATAGCCAATTAAAGTGGCTCTGAGACAAAAGCTCATTTCCTGCCTCCATCCTGATCTGTAGTCTTGTTTCTGAGTCTTCACAGAAGCCCGTGTAAACAGTTAGGTAGGGTGATCTTTTTTCCCCTCCCAGTTTTAGGGAAAAATCTATAGGAGAGAAGGGTATATCTTGTTTCTCCATGCCCCAGATCAGTAAGAACCATATTTGACTATAGTTTTGCTTTGCTATTGCAAAACACACTTCAAAATCCATTTATTTCTCTTCTGATTTTTCATTTTTTCAAACTGGTAATGTTTTCAAAGTTGCTGGAAATTGTGATGATATGTTTTCCTGATTAGTTTTACTCAAACAGACTTATCAATAATCCTTGGTCACTCTTCAAGTACTTCTGGTCTGGTGTCCAGAGTTTCATTAATATGGTGTCAAAAACAGGAAACTACAATTAGCCCATAGGGATTGAGGGGCACTCCCTAACCAAAGCCTCGAATTTCAAACAAAGCAATTCACTGATAAGACATATTTCATTGAAATTCTCAGCAAACATATTCAACAAGATTATATTGTCAGTAAGTTTGTGTCTAGATAAGCTTATCCTTTTCATTTGCCAGGAGAGATTATTTTAGGAATCTCCTTTTTTTTTTCTTTTCTTTTTTCCTTCTCCCTTGTTTTAATCATTCTCCCAGACAATTGATTTTAGGAGATAATATTTGATATATAAAAAGGGGAAAGTCAAATAGCTTATGAAACTGTAATATTCACAAAGTCTACTAAGTTGATGTACACACATAATTAGAGCAAATATTAATGCCCTTTGTACAATATCTGTCAAAAATGTCTAAGATGATGATTTGTAAATGCAAGAAAATATATAAATGTTGTCTTCTCTTTACTTTTCCTTAATTCACACTTTTGCTTCTTCACATCCCAATTTTATCAATGTCTATGGATACCTTTCACAAATGTCTCTTACCATTCAGCAGACTAGCCCAGACTTGTTAACCATGCAGTTGCAGGGTTCTAAGTGGGAGTGGAAAGGAAAGGTGCAATGCCTCTTGAGAGCTTGGCCCACTATTCGCACAGCATCTTTCTATTGCATCCTACTAACCAAAGATTCAAGGAGTGGGGAAATAGATTTCACCTCTTTATGGGAGGAGCTGAAACTCACATTACAAAGAGTATGGCTACAGGGAGTGGATAAATGATTGAGGAGGACCTTTTTGCAATTAATATATCATGATCATAAAGTGTGTTGTCTAGAGTGACCTCTGAGCCATACATATTTTCCTCTGGAACTTATCAAGTGCCATCTCTGGCCATGGTAGAGCTTCCTAAGATACACTGAGGAGGGATAGTGAACATATATTTCTTCCTAACAGAGGCTGGCCTAACAGTAAATACCCAAAATGAGACTAATATATGGTATACATGTAATTTAAGTTCTATTTATTAAAAAATACCTATTTGTATTAGGGAGTCATCAAAAATGACTCTAGTACCAGTTTTCCTACATTCACTCCATCACTCTATGCAGAAAAATAATGTGAAAAAATGACTACTAAGTATGCACCTTCTATAAACTAATGAGTAGCAGATCCATTCTCCATTATTTAAAAATAGATTACTTAAATAAATATTTAAGCTAACAAAATATAGACTACTTGTGACTTCATCACTTCTCTTTTCAAATGATGCTTTGGTTACTACCAGATAGAACTCATGGCTCACAATTTTTATTTGTTTGAATCCTGGAAAACCTTCATCCAATTTATTTCAGAGTTTTTTTGTTGCCACTCTGCTGGCCTTCTCCCACTTCCTGTTCCTTTGACAGTTTTTCACCTGGTATTTTTCAACCCATTCTCTTCTCTGCCTGATAAACTCTGATTTGTTCACCAACATCACCTAAAGTGCTATGATAACTTCTGAGTACATAAACATAGGAGAAAAGCCTGGGGGAGTGAGTGGTGAATTTTATGTGAAATGTAGTGGGTAAAACAAAAGGGATTTATAAAACATAAAATAGTGATTTTTATGAGTTAGTGAATTTTGGCACCTACACTGATTTTTATTGAATGTTTTCTTGTTGAGGATGAGCTTCCTACCCTCAGAGCACAGTTTCTTCTCTTGATCTGACTCTTGGTAAAGAGATTGCCTGGTGTTTATGACATGAAAGTCTACTGTCACTCCAAGGAAAGTCATACTGTGCTTTAATAATATTTCCTTTTGCTGGAGAATCAAAATTGATGTGGAAGAAAATCTATGAGATGGTTTTTAAAAAGGTAATTATTACTGCAGTTGACAAGTGGAGTGATTCATGAAGGAGAGAGATAAATGCTTTTAAGCCATTAACACACACACATACACACACACACACACACACACACACACACATTTCTTGTGCTTTCTTGATACTAAAAGAACTCCCTTAAACATTTCTTAAAAATACAGGAAGGAAAAAACCCACCTAACCTGTCTTGTATATCTCTGTAATCAAGATCATCTTTATTTCCTCCAAATAAATATACTTTGTAATTTTTCTCACCCTTTACTTTTGTATCCTATAGTCTATTTGGCGTGACGTGGGAAGCAAAAAAGACCATTTGTCTTAAGGGTTTCGATCAAAATGGGTTTGAAGTTTAGACTTTTTAATATTATTTCAAAATGAAACAGACACGTACACAAAATTGAATATTTAAAATGTGTCACATTTTTATAACTATATTTTTGCATTTAAAGATTTTTTTAATACACTGAGAGCCTCAAAATTGAAATATCTCTTGACCTCTGAGAAGCACTGCTTTTCTTTGAATCAGAATTTTTGTTTCTTGTTTTTATTACCGTCTGTGAAAATCTAATTCCATCCTTTACAAGCCAGCTCAAATCATTCCCCCATAAAGCCATCTCTGGTCTTTATGCTAGAAATAATTTCTTTAATTAAAAAAATGAATTGTCTTTGAATAAACATCTATGATTACTCAATTTCATGAGAGGCATTTTTTGTTAAATTTTATTCTCTGTCTCTCCATCTTTCTCTCTCTCTCTCGCTCTCTCTTGCTCTGTCTCTCTCCTCTGTCTCATGGCTACATGGCTAGCTGGAACTAAAATTAGGGTGAAATGCTTTACAGGATGTAAAGCTAGTATTTCTGAGCTCAGAGTAGTTTTCAGAGTAGAAGATGGGATTTGTTAAGTGTAAAGCAGTCTTTGCAGAATTGGATTAGGTGTTCTATTATTTTCAAAGATTTCCATTACCATAGTCTCTCTAATATCAGTCTAATTTAGGGTGAAAGCTCAAGAAGTCTCTGCTTAAGTAGAAAACCATTCCTCTGGACATACTCTGGGCTACTTGCATGTGGTTAGTGACATCCTTACTGCACTGGCAGAAAAAAACATTACCCAGAGTTCTCAAAGGTCACTAAACAGATGTCCAGTTAAACACTCCATATTTGGGAGCATCACTATGGGATGTTTCCATTCTGGTTATCTTTCAAGTTTTATTTCTCTACCTCTACTCATCTTTATGGGGTTCTGTCTGCAATAAACAATGATGCTTCTGGGAAATCCTTGCATCACAGAAAGTATTGATCCTGAGTCGGGCTCCTCAAGACAGTAATTTTACCATATAAGCCAACTCTTAGTGTTTAGGTGACATTTCCTCAGGTTCTCCAAGGGCCAAAAAATTCAGCTTGTGTATTGAGTGAAATTTTCACCTGCAAAGAATACAGCAATTTCCCTTGCGACAAGCAAGTCAATTTTCTCCGCAGAACCCTGGAAAAGCTCAGGAATTGGAGGTATCAAATAATCCATAATGTACAAAAAGTGGTATGTAAAAGGCCCCAAATTGAGGGATTATTTAACTGTCTATAAAAGGAGCAGTCAGGTTGACCTGGTCTCTTCCTCCCCACGCTAGCTAATTAAGTTACTACCCCTCTTCACTCTTACAGGAGCCTGGAGAGGAAGTCTCCGAAGAAAGTGAAAGCAAGTTATTTACAAAAACCAGCAGTGGGCTGGATTTAGCCCTGTGGCCATAGTTTGCTGATTCTGAAATTGATAGCTAAGAAGCACTAGATATGTGAGTAAAGCTTTTAGCATGAGATATCAAAACAAGCCAAAAGAAAAAGGAAATCATTGGAGGAAGCAGAGAAAACTTTAAAACAATTAATATCATTATCCTTAGAGAGATAATAACGTTATGCTATTCATTAATCAAAAACAAGCTACAATAAAAAAGGAACAATCTGAATATGAAAGAATGCCAAGAGATTAAAATTCTGGTAGCTGAATAAAAACAAATTCAAAAGAAGAGTCAGCAGATAAAATTTTGATAATAAAGAAGTTAAGAAAAACAAAAATACAAAGAGGTAGATAATAGGAGGGAAAATATAGGAAAATAAGAGAATAAAGATAACCTATTTATAGAGGTTCAACAATCTACTAACATAAATTCCAGAACAAACAGAAAGAAATTATCAGTTAGACATTACAGGAAAATTCCCCAGAATTGAAAACTTGTGGCTCCAGATTGAAAAAGCCCATTAAATTTTCAGCACAAGAAGTAATGACGAATTCTTTCCAAGGCTAATTATCATGGCATTTCAATACCAGAAAACAAAAAAAGAACTCCAAAATTTACTGGAGAGAAAAAAGTTTACTTACAAAGAAAGGATAGCATCAGAAAATAGCACAACATCAGACATCTCAACAGGAATTTGAAAGCTGAAAGACTTATATTTCACATATGACAGATTATCAGTTAAGTTTTATAGTGGAACAAAGCCATTGCCAGATTAATATAAACTCCCAAACCTTCATTTCCTACACATCCTTCCTCAGGAAGATACTGAAAAATAGAGCTTCAACAAAATAAGGGAATAAACTAAGGGTCATAAAAAAGATTTTGGATTTAGGAAACAGCAGATGCAAAACAAGAGAAGTGAAGGGAATTTTCAAGATGCCACCAAAGGAAACTCCCAAGAAAATAGATGGCCTGAGGAATAGTCAGTCCTGAGCAAGAGGTCAGGTCATAGCAGGGGATGCTGTCTTCAGCATAACATACAGAATTGAGAAGTTATCTGGCAGTATTGATTGAATTGAAAATTATATTGCAAGGCATTTTATAGAGTTGTTGGAGTGTGTTGGAAATGAAACAAATAAAAAAAATGAGACTATCATCAATTCTTGGAAACATAAATTTGTAAAGGAAGTAAATATAATCATAATACTTCAGAGGTGACTCAGCAGTGATAAATACTTACATAATTATAATAATGAAACTTCTGAATTTGGGTTTAAATGAGAGAGAGAGAGAGAGAGAGAGAGAGAGAGAGAGAGAGAATATTATAATTATATTGGCAAGAATAGAAAGGACAGAGGGTGAGTGAAATCATTTACCATATTGGAAAGTTAATAAACTTTAAAATATATGTTGGAAGACAGTGATACATACATACTATTTCAAGTTTTGAAAGCAAATATTAAAGAAAATGTTAAAATTGCAAACAACACAAGAAAGGTGAGAACACAGAACTGCTTTGTTGTTGTCATAAGCCTTTTAGCATTGCTTGAACCTAAAAAACATGTAAATGTAGTACTTTGATTAAAACTCAGAATTAATTCAAACAATCTATTAGGTAAAAGTTCTGTGTATCGTTGATTCTTGCTGGTTTCAAATCAGTTTCATCTAAAAGAAATGGTGGTCGAAATTTAGCAATTATTCCTAGAATTAGATTTAAAAGTACATTGGATAATTAAAAATAAAAACTAGAAATCTTGAGAAAATCAATTCACAATGGTTAAGAGCTACCACACATTTTTCATACCTTTTAGCAGGATACAACAAAAGGATCAAAATCCTTATGTAAAAGATTACATATTAGACCTAGATGAGGTCCCAGAAATCCTTTCATATTGTATCATTTATTCTTTGAAAATATTTTACATTGAAGAAATGTCTATTGCCTTGAATAAAATGTTGTGACTTATATTTTGTTTCACACCCAGAAATTGACTATATGAAGAACCAAGTGGTTTTTTTTAACACACTACTACTATTGAGGGACTGAATTAAGGTTGCACAAGTCATTATTTTGTTCATGTTATGAGTTAGTTTATTCTGTCTTATACAGCGTTAGGATTGACTTGTTCGTATAAGAGCTGCCCAACACATTAGGATCCTTTTAGTGAACTGAGAATTAATGCTGTCCTTTAATTGCATGTTGTTCTTCCTTGGGCTCTCCGATCACTGCTGAGCAGCATGCGAACACCAAGGACATACAGCTCTTTGGGAAGCGTTGAATGGAAATATTCTCCTTCCGCCCTCACTGGCTGAATCGTGAGCTGTGTCTCGGGTCCTAGAAATGAAGCGCTGCCCGGGCACGCATGCGCACGACTGGAGCGCTGAAGGGGACTGTGCGACCTGTGAAAACTCTGTGTGCCACTCTGCAAACGAGTTAATTACTCCTGACGGAGCAGGGCTTTCGAGGCGCTGTGTGAAATTAATGAAAAGCACTGCGAAGCATTCACACGGAGGGGCTCTTTCCTTCATTAGGGCCGCTGCTCACAGAGGACATGATCGCATGGGATCACTCACCTTTCCCCGTGAAATCAGGTTGTGGGGGCCTGTGCGGTGCTCAGCGTGCGGCTTCCTCCTAGGCCACCACATTTCACAGAACGTTCAATAAAGTCTGCTTTTAGGAGCACATCACTGCTCTTCTAGGGCTTCACTCGCAAGTAAGACTTGTTAAAATGCCTTATATTTTTATATAAAACTAGAATAGTTTAACCCCTGAGAACACTGGGAGCAAATCGGACTTAGGCTGCTGGCATTAAGCGAGTGACTGCTGAAATGCTGAAAAATGAAGCAGGGACTGAGAGCCAGAGGCTCCCTTAGACGTGGAAAGGGTTCTCAGAGCAAAACTGTCCTATATTTTGGTTTCTGGAGGTCAAAAACATGTTTGTTTTTTCTGGAAGTTAAAAGTTTCTTGGGAAAATACGTAAAATTCCAAATTTTGCATATTTGAGGTCTGAAAGAGATGGTGGACAGTCCTGGTTTATACTTGGGGTACGTTTCATGTGGAAGCAGTTTCTGATCTTCTAATCAAAATAAATTGGTTTAAAAAACTGAGAGTCCTGCTCCAGGAGAGGCAGCCTGAAGATCACCAGCATGGAGTCAGTAGGTTATGTCTGTATGCACATCTTTTCCATTCAAATTTGGGTTCTAGGTTCAGCTTGCCCATCTGCCTTCCACAGCACCTGTAGTGCAACCTACCCTTCGCCTTGGTGCTTTGTTCTGCAATTTATTTGCTGTATTAGGCAATGACCTTAAATTAGAAAACATTTTATTGTTTTCAGATTGTTTCAGATGCATTATTCTTGCCTCTATTATGAGATTGTTTACTTTTTTTTGATGGCAAGGCACACACCTTTATTTTTAATTTTTGTTACTGCTTAGTACATGTGGCACATGATAGGTGTTCAATATACTGGGGGTCTCCATATAATTTATTATCCAAATTGAAACACTTTTGAGAGTAAACTTGGATGCTAGTGGTTGTTATGCCGAGAAAACAGGTGCAAATTAGGACATAAAATCAGTTTGTCAATATATATTTGTAAAGTGTAATTAATTTCTGCAGTGATCTCCTACACATGAGTTAGGTAACATTTCCCGGCCCTGAGAAAGAGGCTTACATAGTAGGTGGGTCTTGGGAGATTGCAAGGCAATGTGGATATCCTCTGACCCATGTGGCAGGTGTCTGGGGCACAGGGGACAGGTTGGACCTTCTCTAATGGGATGTACAGGAAGCTGTCTCTGTTCTGGCCCAGATATAGCAGATCTAGCACGAGGGTCTGACTGTCAAGTCATTAAACAAACACTCCTCCACATGATTCTTAACTTTTACACCTTTTCTTATGCCAGGAAACCTACTGGGGCTGGAACAACTTCTCTCCCTCGAAAGCCTTTTCACTGAGATTGTCCTTTTTTAAAATCCCACTTCGTATGTCTTGTTCCCTCCTTATAAGCCAGTGCATTTTCCCGACTCCTCTGGTTTGTTTACCAACACAACCCTGCGGTGTTTCTCCTTGACCAAACTCTGGAAGATAGACTCGCCAAGAAGTCACTCTAGCCAAGATGTTTCAAACTATATTCCTGTTCCTGAATTTTGGTGATTAAATTACCAGTCTCTGTCTTAATAGGTTTGTCATTTGGGGTGAGAGAAAATAGTTCCTATTTTTTTGGAGTCTGATTATATTCTAAGGACCTTAGTCCTTATCTCTAATTATCACAAAGTAGTACACTCTTCCAAAACTTGTTCTGTGAAATATTACATCTTTGGGTGTGTTATTTAATAGTACTTGAGGAAAACCTTCCCTTCATCAAGTAAATTTGAGAAATGCTATGTTAAATTTAAAGAAGTTTCTTTCCTGCAGCAATTCTCCATATTTATTAGGTTTTTGTAAAAGTAATTGCGGTTTAACAGGTTAAAAATAATTGCAAAAGCCGCAATTACTTTTGCACTAACCTAATGATAAGAATATGTGCTTCTTCAGTCCAAGAGAGGTCTGTAGTTAGCATTTTTTGAACCATGGAACTCATATTCCATCTTCTATCTTGACCCTTGCTCCTGTAACCCAAAACCAAGGAACATCAACCACATCTAAGTTTTCAAAGAATACACTTTGGAAAAATCTATTAGCATTACATGTTGCCTTTCAAGATTGAAATAGACTTCATTACATGAGAATTCTGCAAGGCAGTATATTCCCTGATTGCAACCACGTAGCCTGGAGTCTTGGACTACTTTGGTGTCTTCAACTGGGGATTTAGAAAGATAATAAAATGATGTTTGGGAATAAATAAATCCAGACTTTGTGACAGGAAATGTTTACTTCACATACTTCCACATAACAGACTTTAAAGGATTCCCAGTGGTTTCAGAAATAATCCCCTGTTCCCTTTGCTAACACTCTAGAGACACTCATTATCTTTTGCAGCAGAGAAATGGTTTCCATTCTGGTCCTATCTTTATTCTGTTCTGTGTGCCCCATGGAGGTCTTGTCCCACATAATGTGATCTGTCAGTTTCCTCCTGTAGGGCTTTTATTACAAAGCAAGGCTTTGATTATACACTTACTCAAACTGCAGTCTTTAGGTGTCAAGTCCTCATTAATAGTCTTTTACAGAAGGCTATGCTTTCTTCTAATATGTTCGGCAAACCACTGGCTGCCTTTTTATTTGCATTAATGTATAAAAATTACCTCTGAAGTTAGGATTCTCTACTCCACATGCTATGTTTGTAAGGGATTTATTTTCAATTTGCTTTGGCAAATTCTGCTTGGGGTCTGAATCAAAAATAGGTCCCTGCTGCTCATACGTAAAATCACTAATATCATGGGATTAAAAATTCTTGACAGCAATAGATCCTTAGTGTTTCTTATATCCTTTCAATCTCTAGATTAATTTACCAAACCTGTAAGGAAATCCTCAGATGTGCTATGCTTGTACTAGACACAGAAAGAAAAAATGATAAATAAGACATTTTGGGCCCAATGTTGTGTAGCCATGGGTCTGTATTGTCTCTGTTTCTTAAGACAGGGTTGTTAGGTCATTAAAGAAAAAGAATAATGGACATAGTCAATGAAATTTATAGACCAAATGAGGAAAGATATGATATGGAAACTTTGATCTCAACAATATATATCGTACATAGTTTACATTTTTTATTAGGTGGGCTCTCATATTCAGGCAATTAAATTAATAGAAAATAATATATTAAGAAAAAGGACATTTGTATGACTGGCATTTATTCCCAATGAACATCAATTTAAAGTATAATATTGAGCAGGCTATATTCGCTAGGCTAAAGGATATGTCCTTTTTAATGTTGAGAGATATTGCCTAATTGTTTTCCATGGATGTTTTGCATCAATTTGCACTCCTACGTGCAAGGAATAAAAATGTCTCTTTCCCCAACACCTCCCAACACAGGGAGTTATCAAATTTTTTGATCATCTGATTGATGAAAAACGGTATCTCATTATAGTTTCAATTTACATTTAGTGAACATGTTTTCATACATTTAAAAGTCATTTATATTTCCTTTCTACCAACTTTATGTCTTTCCTATTTTCCTACTGGGTGAGAAATGCCTTGGTAAAGATTTTCTGTCCAACTAATGGCATTATTATTCTGTATTTAGATGCAACAGTAATAATAAATAGAGATTTATAAAGTCTGGTGATTTTCTTTTTAAAAGATGGAAGTGCCAAAAAATGAATTTCAGCATATGGATGATTTACATTTTATTATAAATTTTTAACGCAGGTTAAATGGATTTATTATATTTTACAGTTATTGCTTTTTATTCTATAAAAGGACAGAATTATTCAGTATTGTTTCTGTTGTCAAGTATTTTTATTGGGGTGTAAATATTTTATGACTTTACCTTCCATTATGCTCTAATTGAGGATAAAATAGTTTTGCTCTGCATCCTTCTTTTCATACTTTGTAGCTGACAGGCTCCATTGCCCAAAGCTTATTGGCAACCAAACAAGTATACAAATAATATCTCCAGATCAAAGTAAATTGAAGTGAGCTCCTGAGCCAGTAGGTCGGTGCACCTGCTGCTTGCTCTCCCTGCCAGATCTGGGTAATGGTTCCAGTTACTCTGAAGGAGCAAGAATTCTGTTTGTTGGGTCACTGCATGAAGCTCAGCACATGCCCAAATACCCTGTGCCCTTGGGTCTGGTAACCAAGGGCAATGAGTACATTGGTGGCTATTACACTGAAATGAAATTTCTAGCAGTTAATTGGTTATTAGTTAGGCATTCCTTTAAGGCAGTAAATAATATGTCCTTTTTCTGACAGGAATACACCCTGCTTTGAACAGTAGCTGGCCCTATGTAGAGGGTGTGATCTAATTCATTTCAGTGGGCAAATAAATCTCCATTTATCTCCCTTGCCTTTAGAAACTGGGAAAATGGAGAGAAAAGTTAGATTCAGGCCAAATAACCTATATTTATCGGAGCAAATTTTTTTGAAATGTGGGTGTTTGTAATGAAGGAAAGAGAGCTGAGCAACATTATAGGATGCTTCTCTTAAAAATGATGGAGATAATAGTGAAATATTTGTGTGTGTTGACGTTGTGTAACCCCATCCATTGCCCCCAGACCCTCACAAAAGGCTGTCACACAAATGATTTATCTGTTTGTTTGTTTTTTCCCCCTCTTGTCTCTTTTTCAGAAATCAAGGAAATAAACTTGAGTTTCACAATGATAGAACACTTCAGTCATGAGAGGTGATATTGAAGGACTCTTGGGAACAAAAACTCAGATGCATCAGTGACACGAGAGGATTAGCCATAGGAATGCACAGACATCCTGGAAGGAAGGAGCAGGGATTGGGCTGGGGTTGCATATGCTGACCTGTGGATTACAATTGTAATTGGCTCCTCACGTTTTTTACCCAACCTCTCAACCCCTCTCTCATCTGGTAACCAGCTGGGTGAAAAAGGTGAAGGATTAAGAAGTACAAATCAATAGTTATAAAATAGTCATGGGGATTAAAGCGCAGTATAGGGAATATAGTCAGTAGTATTGCAATTACTATGTGGGTGGGTACTAGACTTATTGGGGGATCACTTCATAAATTATGTAAATGTCTACCCACCATGCTGAATCTAATATTAAATAATATTGAATGTCAACTATAATTGATCAATAAAATAATAATTGGAATAAAAACATTGGAATTGGCTGTGTCAAAAAGGATAAAGCTAATGTATTTAAGTCAGGAATATCAGATGCTTTATTCTGTCCTGAGCAACATTAACGCCCCAGATACCCACGAGGAAGAGCCTCAGAAAAGGGCACGGGTGTTGCTGAGAAGAGGATAGAAAATGCCTGAAGGAGGGTGATTAAAGATAGACCTTTCAAATGCAGTGTTCCCTAGTCCCTTGGCCTCTACTTTATTTCACACTAGGAAGAGACAGATGATTGACTTTGAGGACCTAGACATTCTGCAGAAAATTGCGATTGCCAGTCAGTAGACATATTACTCTCAATGTCTGTTTGCTTTGAAATGAGCTTTAAGTAAAATAAAATCAATATGAATTTCAATCCTCATGCAATTATTTTAATGATTTAAATCGTGTAATTTAGCTTTGTGTATTTGAACTGTCTTTTAGGCTAAAATGGTGATGGTCAATAAAAGTTCTGAATCCATTCATTTGGCAATCTTGTCATTAAAGAAAAATAATTTCACAGCCAAAAAAATGGTAGCCCAAATAGGGTTTGAATAAAATTAGTAGATCATAATAAACAAGTCTCAATTATTGAGTCAAGTGAACATTAAATTTCTGTCCAAATATTGGTTCCCTACCTTGACCATCTCTGGACCCCCATTACACCTGGGTATTAGATCCTGTTGCTCTGAAAGGAAGATCAAGAATTCAAATTCCAGAAAAATTAATGCACATACTCTCAAACATATTTGAAGTGTCAGCTAAGGGTGTTAATTAGGTGGGCACTTATACTAAAATAAAGCCCTCGTAGTGTTACTAACCAATGTTATCCCAACAAATTTAACTTTAAAAAGTACCCTGCGACTCTCTGACTATTAAAGCTTCAAGTAGGGTGCTCTTTTGAGAACAGTCCACATAATTTTGTTTTGAATGTAGACCAAGGATTAGAGACTGCTCCACCTCATGACGTACTGTTCTGTATTATAGCAGCATTCACTCAGGAAGAGTCATATTAGCAGAGGCCACTTAAAGGCTTGGGTCTTTTTTATCTGTATTCACAACACACTTTTAAACATGGAAATGTTTTAAGGCACACTTAATGTGATTAAATTACATTTAACTAATATTTATTGGACTATGCACTTTTATGCCTTGAAATATTATATTGTTTGGAGGGAATTGATTATAGCAAAGATCTTCACCTGATAGTCCTAGAAGCATCAACTACAAAAACATGGTTATACCTTTTTAAGTGAGTATCTCTTTATCACCCATACTAAAATTTTTACAGATAAAATTATATGATACCTGGGGTGTTATTGGACAGAGTTATGCTCAGTTGTGTATGTGTCATGTACAGCAATTTTATACTATAATAGCTATGAAGATATGCCAGTGCGTTGTCACAACTGCTCATTACTTGGATAGGCTTCGTGTGAGATACATGTTAGAAATGTAAGATATTATAATAGGTGCTTGGTTGTTTGTTTGCTACCCATTATTTGCTCTCCCTTGATCTGGTAATAATGTCCTGATTTACTTTGGGAAACATTTTTATAAGTATATTCTTGTGCACATAAAGTGGTTAGATTCTTACACATTTTTAAGATAGAACCAGTACGATTTGCTGGTGAATTAAGTACCAATATAAGGAAAAAAGAATTAAGAAAGACTTTAAAGATGTTGGTTTGATCAACTGAACAAGGCATCTATTGCCATTTAGGATAATACATATTTATTTATTTTTTGCCTTCTTGCACTAGCGGCTTGAGATCAAGGCCTTTCTCTTTATTCCTAGAAACTAGAAAAACATTTGGAGTGTAATATACTTTCAGCAAGTATTTGTTTAATGAATAAAATATGTAACCGTTTCTGTGGCATAGATTTCATAGATGTGGAATTATAGTCAAAGAGAATGTACCAAATTTAATTTTAATATATTTGAACTTACCCTCCAAAACAAATTTGCCAATTACAATTGTACTAACTGTATATTAAAATGCCAAGGTTACAGATGAATGGGCAGTGTCGTAGGCAGTATCATGTAATCCTCCCCCCTACTGCCCCACCACCGGAATGATGTCCATGTGGTCATGATGCCCAGAACTTATGAATATATTACCATAAATATAAGCAAAAAGGATTTTGATGTTGTGATTAAGGTTAGAACCTTGAGATGGGAAGAAACTGTGGTCAGAGTGATCTGACAATTGAAGATGGATTTAAGGTCAGAGAGAGAGGACGTTGCTGGCTTTGAAGACAGAAGAAGTGGACCACGAGCCAAGGACTGCAGGCGGCCGCTAGACACTGGAAAAGGCAAGAAAATAGATTCTCCTCTAACCTCTCCAAAAGGGACGTGGCTGTGTTGAGACCGTGATTTTAGCGCTGTTGAAACCGTGGCAGACTTCTAACCTACAGAACTGTAAAATAATAAATTTGTGTTTAAGCTACTAAATTAGTGATAGCGTGTTTCACCAGCAATAGAAAACTAACACAGGCAAAATTTCAGCAAGTAGATAGATGAGGGTTTGTGAGGACAGTTGCATGTCTGATGAAAAGATAATAGTGAGAAAAATATGGAGGCAGATGGACACAAACAGCAAATAGGAAAGGACCATATGAAGAATATGTGGACTATTAGCCAAATCTGGAAAGGTAGTTTAAGGCCACAAATTGAAAACCTCGAATGCCAGGCTAGGGAGTTATAGTTTGTTCATTTAATAATTTTGACTAATTTCAGACTTTAAAGTTGGAGAGTGATACAACTTAAGGAAAAATATAAGAATATTAATGTGGAAATGGTGTTTAAGAGGATTTGGGTAGTTGAAATGGGTAAGGCTGGACTTTAGGGGATTAGTCAAAGATTCTTACAAGAGTCATAATAATAATATAAATCATAACATAATATTATTGTGATAGTAGCATTTGTTGCCTGTGTACATTGTGTGCTAAGAGCTTTTTATGGATTGTCTTACTGACTTTTTCTTATAGCCTGTGAGATATATGCTATTATTATCATCATTTTGCGGGGAAGATACGGAAACTCAGAAAGGTTAGGCAAATTTTCATGATTATACGGTTGGTAGATGATAGGCCTGGGACCAGAACCCTGGCTCAACCCCTTGTTGTTCAGGATCCAAACAAGAGTTGTGACCCTGGGACAAAATGTGCACTGAGTTGCTTTAATCAAGGTACATCTTTAGTGAGTTAGTAGAATATTTATGCAAATTGTAATGACAAAAGCAGGTACTCAGATTCTTATTTTATTTTCTGAGATTTTTGTTCCTCCGTTTTTAAGTGAAGAGATTAGCTCGTATGACACCATTTAACATTACACACAGGCTTAATTGAAGAGTTTCTCATACAGTATTAACAAATACTTATTGGTCACTAGATATAAGGCAGGCCCACCAATTTCATTCTGTTGAGCTTTAAAATACATTTGCTTTGCTCCTCTCAAGGTGTGTGTGTGTGTGTGCACACGCACGCATATTTTAAGTTAAGAACTGACCATGTTTAGCATGTTTAGTAAGAGGGATTCAGATGTTATTTCAAAAGGTACTTTGAGGTTTAATGCTTATTATGAAAATTCTACCTTTGAAACATATTTTTTCTGCTAAGATAAGCTTATAATCAAATTGCAGGACTCACCTTATTTATAGACATAATAAGTAGTTAGCAATATGGTTTGATTTTTAAAATTAGTTTCAGGTGTACAAAACAACATAATGATTAGACATTTATACCCCTCACAAAGTGATAATCCTCCCAATTCACTACCCCTTGACATCATATATAGCTGTCACAATTCCATTGATTATATTCCCTATGCGGTACTCCACATCCTGTGACTATAATATGGTTTAATTTAAAAAGCCCTGGAAAGGCTGTCTTTCCAAAACACTTTCTTTGTCAAATGCTTCCTGAAAGTAGCAACATTACACCTTCTTTTAAAAAAAAATTGATTAATTTATTTTATTCAATAAATTTGATATGTTACAATTTGTAAATTTAAGGTATGCAGCATGTTACTTTGATATGTGTATATACTGTAATATGATTGCCATATAAGCAATACTTATCACATTCCATCATTATGGTACAGATTATTGACTGTTTTCGTTATACTATGCATTAGATTTCTATGGCTTATTTACTACTCGTTACAAGTTTGTGCCCTGAAACACCATCAATCTTGTCTCCCCACCTCCATCACCTGAGAACCACCATTTAACTCTATTTTTTTCACAGGTTTGACTTGTTTTTTTTTTAGATTCCACATATAAGTGATATCATACAGTACTTGTCTTTCTCTTTCTGGCTTATCTCACTTAACATATACTCTTATGCTCAAGGTCCATTCATGTTGTTGCAAACTGCAGGGTGTCTTCCTCTTTCATGGCTGAATAATATTCCATTGATTACAATCTCTTAACTCCTTGGCCCCCTCCCTCCTTTTTCTCCTACCTCCTCGTCCCTCTCTCGCTCTCTTTTTTACGAATATCTACTGCATGCCTCTCATGGTCCGCACACCATAAGAGTTGGGAAGATTGAGACATTGTCATAAAATAGTCATGGTTCCTTCCACTAAGGAGCCCTGTGTCTAGTTGGCTATAATTATATTAAAACTGTGCTTAGCATAACTTATGTGAAAAGATTATGTTGTTATAGTAAAGGCGTGAATAAATTACTGTGGGAACTCAGAGAAAGTTTTATAGAAAAGATAATATTTGAACTAGATTTGATGAATAACGAGGAGTTAAGGTTTCAGAAGGGATTAAGTATTTTCCTCTCAACATGCAAATACTTCAGAATTTAAAAAGTACAGAAAACTTACTAAACTTATTAAAGTTCAGAAAATGTATTAAGTACAATATTGCCTCGCAGGTACTATTTTAGAAAATGCAGAATTAAGAAAACAAATAAGACTTGATCCCTTCCCTTGAGGAGCATGTATAGGGAAGAAGCAGCTTAGGAAACATGTATTTTTTTTTTATATGTTTATGACCACTGGTCACTTTTTTTTAAAGCTTTTTTTTAATTGGGGAAGGGGAACAGGACTTTATTGGGGAACAGTGTGTACTTTCAGGACTTTTTTTCCAAGTCAAGTTGTTGTCCTTTCAATCTCAGTTGTGGAGGGCGCAGCTCAACTCCAGGTCCAGTTGCTGTTGCTAGTTGCAGGGGGTGCAGCCCACCATCCCTTGCGGGAGTCCAACCGGCAACCTTGTGGTTGAGAGGACTCGCTCCAACCAACTGAGCCATCCGGGAGGCAGCTCAGCTCAAGGTGCCATATTCAATCTTAGTTGCAGGGGGCAGAGCGCACCATCCCTTTTGGGACTGGAGGAGTTGAACTGGCAACCTTGTGGTTGAGAGCCCACTGGCCCATGTGGGAATCAAACTGGCAGCTTTCGGAGTTAGGAGCATGGAGCCACCAGGCCGCCCCAAAACATGTATTTTTAATACATTATGAGAAAAGACACTTTACCTTGATGGGAACAGGACTGGGTCAGGGAGGTTAGTGGTTCAGGGAATTTTACCCAGGGGAGGTAAACTTGTGCTAAGTGTTAAAGAATGAACACAGTTAAGGAGGAAAAAAGTGTTACATGGAACTAAAGCTGATTTTAGCAAAGGGATGACATGCTTCATATCAGTGAGAGGAATAATCACCGCGTTGGTCCTTTCCCCCTACAGAGGGGGGTGGAGGACAGATGATGGCTCACTGAGCACTCACTGGTAAGCAGAGCATATGAATGAGCCTTAGTATATGAAAAGGAAGGCCGCAGTTAGGGTAGGAGCTAGAGAGAGAAACTTGGTGTCACGGAGACAGAGAAATTGCCCACAAGAGCAGTGCAGGGGTAACGGGCAAAGCAATCCAACTGAGCAGCAATACTGAAAATTGCTGCTCAAGTTGATAGAAAAAATCTGAGAGACTATTTTTAAGAACAGGTAAGCCTAGTATTCAGTTTTAAGTTATTCATGTTGCTTTAATATAAACCTTACGCATTTCTGTGAACCTTCAGTCAAGTCTGCTATATAAGAAATGCCTCTTAATAGAAATCAAGGAAGAGTGCATGAATTCCATGTGAGTTAGCGTGGAGCAGAAAGAAAGGAAAAATGGTAGGAAGTGACGTTGAGATTCTCCTAGCACCAAGCAAGAACTGAAGAGTAAAGTGATCATGAGAGAATGAGTCTTGGGAAACTCAGAAAACACTGGGAAAGATGTGGCATGGGGGAAAGGCTGAAGTATCATCAGTGTTAAAATTGGAATTAAGGGTATGAGAGGGAGAGGATGTATACTGTTTTAGTAGTGAATGTCTTAATGTGAATTAGTTTATCTATTGATTTAGTCCATGTCCTGGACAATATCAAGCATCAAAAGCCAGGTATCTAGGAAAGGAAGGATCTCTGGAGAGGGTGGTCAGTATGAGAAGTTTGTAGAATCAATATGGGAATAATAGAGAAACTTCGCTCCCTTCTTTCATAGGTAGCAGGACTCCATGGACCATTGGTCACCCCTTGTGTCAGACTTGCATGGGCCAAGGAATTGAGCCCAGGGACCCAGTTGTGGCCTTTGCAGGAAATTTGCCATTTCTGTTTAGAAGACTTTTTGTTTTATATGCTTATTTGCTTTTAAATATAATAAAACCAATATGAAACACTTTCAGCGACTTCAGTTCTCAATGAACTTCTTCCATGATGCAAACTAGGTAATTCAGCTCTTTGAAACTGAGTTGAAGCTAGTTTTGGGGCCTAATTGGTAGAGGTCAAATAAAATTATCTGGAAATTCGGCTCCCATTTCCTAGGCCATCTTGCGGATAAGGATTCAAGTTCGCTGGCAATCAAGTGAGATTCTGATCGTCATCAATAGACTGCAATTCAACATGGGCATTTTGGCTAAGGAATAGCAGGAGGATTTAGTTTCTATCCAAATAATTGTTTTTCCAGCCATTTTATAATCACTTGATACCCTGGTATTAAATCCTGGAACTCTAAAATCAAGATCAAACATTGAGATCTATCTAGAGTGATAGGTGCACCCAACATGCAGAAACATATTGCGCAAGGAAGCTGGTACTTAAGGACCTTAATTAAATTGGCTGCGATAATGAAGTATGATTGCTGGAGTTTATTGGCTAAACAGCTTTCAGTAGTCCAATCTTGGGAGCTAAATCAGCACATCCTGGTTTAAAGGTAGATCACAGATTGGAGCCTACTTCATGATACTTGTTCACTGAATCATAGCATAAGAGCTCAGGGAGAATGGCCTAGATAGAGAATTGGGTTAAGTGTATATTTATTTCACAGAACGTTTTAAAGGCTAGAATTGAATGTCAATTGAATTCTGTTCTTCATGGAATTAATTTGCCTTAATATACACGTTCTTCTTCTTCCCTTTGATGTGTTCCAGTCCTGTGTTGTTATTACATTACAATGCTTATTTTCCTTATCTGGCTTGCTTATATATTCAAGAGGCAAAGTACTTTACGTTTTAATAAACAATTATATTTTGGTCTCAGTTTGGGGTTCAAATATGCCTTTTTTTGCTCTTCTGTAAATTGAGTATTGCCTTACACAATTTTGCATGTCCTGCTCAGCTCAGAGTTTTGGCAGATAGATATTGCTGTAATATTAGGTTGGTGCAAAAGTAATTGCGGTGTTAAAAAAAAAGTAATTGCAGTATTTGCAATTGTTTTTAACCTTTTAAACTGCAATTACTTTTGTACCACCCTAATATATAGATCCTCAGTTGTTGTGAAAGTTAAGTTTACATATTAATTGAAATGTAACACTCCTAAAGGTTTATGCTACTTTGGTGTATAATGGCACGCTTTATATATTCTTTCATTTATCAGGTATTTCTTGCCAAATCATGCGTGTTAGTTCTAGGCACTTGGAAGGATAACAAAATGCAGTTTCCTATCCTCATTTCTCTATGGTGAATAGGGGAGAAAAGAAAACAAATAAGTGTGCTATAAAGGATGGTAAATGAGTCACAGACATTCATAGGGCAGCAAGTTCTCTCTTGGCTGGGGTCACGGAGGTTGGTAGGCCTATCCCAGAGTTCATGAGCAAGAGCTCCTCACCTCTTGGGTGGGTTCCCACTCACTCCACTTGCCAGAAGCCGTTGCACAGGTCATAACCGTGTACAACCGTACCCTGCATTCTTGGTGTGAGGTGATTCAATATGGCTTTGTGTAAACAGTAGCTTTGAGAAACTGAACAAAAGAACTATGCATTTTTTGGAAATGAAAGAAAAGATTGGAGACATGGTTTAAGGTAAGTTGGGAGGGCTGTGAAGGATAAGTTAAGAAGTTTTATCTTAAATTTATTTTAAAATTACAAAATAATATGTACATATTATAAAGATTTAAACAATACTGAAATATTGACTGTCCCTTTCATTTTCCAAATCTCCCTGCCCACCTTTTCCAGATGTGATCATGCTAATCTGGATGCACACACCCATATTTACAGAACACATATCTATACAAACATATATACTCATAATTCTCTAAAAATTGTTCAATAACATTTAAAAAATTAATTTATCTTTGCCATATTTTCATGTCATTATAGTCATATCGATCTCATTTCTTCTGTTAAAACTTACATAAACAATGTACAAATATATTTGTAGGATTCACAGAATAAAAAATAAACGAGCAAACTGTCAAGGTCCCTTTTGATCCACTCTCATTTTCACAGATGTAACTGCTTTGTTCTGTATCTTTCTAGAGTCTTTTAAAATGAACATACAAACAAGTATACTTTTAACTGTCTGTCTTGGAGAAATTTCCATGGCAAATTGTGTAAGTCTAACTCATTCTTTCTAACCTTTGCATTTTATTCTCCAGAATGGTTTTGATATAGTTTACTTAATGACTCTCTTTTGATGGGCAATTATTACTCTAAAATTGGGTGACTTTCTAGATAAAGCAACTCCTCTCATTATTTTAATCAGAGCCTCCAAATAGATACATTTCTTTTTGGTCCTATTGCATATATAAACCTTGAGGGTAAAGATGAAGAAATCAAATGCTTACTTATAGTAGTAATTTAGTTATCCATAAATATTTAAAGTCATGCATATTTATAAAATAATTACTAACTTAGTAGCTGCTTTCTGTCATTCTTATATTACTGTGCAACAATTTAATTAAAACTCTTCTAATGCAGCCTTGATATTATCTGTCATTAAACCACTTTTTGAATCATCTGACGGTTTTGTAGAGCTCATCATCTTTATTTCTCCATTGTAATTTCATTCTTTTTAAACCTGTTTATATTGTCATTACTTGTATGCTAAGCCAAACCGAAAATACTCATTTGCATAACGTTAGGACAGCTGCTCTTTTCATTGTCCTGTACATACTTACTTAGTGAATTATTTTTTTAAAGTCTTCTTTAAAAGGCTTGCTAACCATGATATTAAACATTTTTAATTGTAACTCATACTGGAGGGAACAATTACTACATCCGTGTTAAATTTTTCCACCTTTCTCTTGGCCTTTGTAACTGATTAGAGTTTGTTTTGGTTAATATACCTTCTTTAAATAGTACTTCGTTGTTCAAAAGAAAGTGATTGAAAGGCACAGAGTAACGTGAGAGAATTTGTGGAGGTCAATTATATTAAAATGACTTCTGTAGAATGCTTTTGGGGGCTGGCAACCTACCTTATAGCTACACATCTGTTTCTAAAATTTTCATACTTTATAATGTTGCAATAAATGTCCCTGTGCCTAGCTCCTAGAGCACAGGTGCAAGTATTTCTTTTTAGACAACATTCCAAACAGTGAGGTTGCTTGGTCAGAGGAAAGGAACATAAAAAAAATTAAAAGATACTGCCAAAAACGCATTCCTGAAAGACATGTCCAATCTATACTGCAATTATACTGCTTAAGAGTGTTCATTTTCTAACTCATTGATATAGAGAACAAACTGATGGCTGCCCAATGGGAGGGGAATTGGGGGGATGGGCAAAAAAGGCGAAAGAGATTAAGTACAAATTGCCAGTTATAAAAATCAGCACAGGGATGTAAAGTATAACATAAGGAATATAGTCAATAAAATTGTAACAACTATGTATGGTGCCAGATGGGTACTAGACTTATCGTGGTGATCAATTCATAAGGTATATAAATGTCTAATTATTATTTTGTACCCCTGAAATGAGTATAATATTGTATGCCAACTATATTTGAAAAATAAAAAAACAGTGTTCATTTTCTCAAAACATTGCCAATACTTGTTATTATTAATATATTGTTATTATTAATCTGTAATACGTTTGCCATTCAGATAGGCAAAATAATATTTCATTTTTGTCTTGATTTGCTTTTCTCTGATTATTGATGAAATTATGCACCTTTAAAACTTTTCATTGGCAAACGTTTTCTGTGTGTGAATTGCCTGAAATTTTTATCTGTACACAAACATACACATATACATGTATGTTTTCTTATAACCCTGTTTGACTTTCTTACTCATTTAAGCAATGCCTTATATAATGTAGCCATTAATACTTTGTCTGTTATATATTTTACAAATATTTTATCCCAGTCTGTCACTTGTGTTTTAATTTAATTTGTGGTATTTTCTGTCACACAAAAGTTTTGAAGTTTTATTAGATCAAATCTGTCTCCTTTTTCTTTATGTTTCCTGAGATTTGTGCTTTATTTAAGAAGATCTTCCCACTTCAATATCAGAAAAATATCCTTTATATGTCTTTAAATATTTCTATCATTTTAACATATTTATAGCTTTAATGCCTCTCATATATGTCGTGAGGTAGAGCTAACACTATGTTTTGCCAAACATTGTTTTTCCAAACTTTCTCTGAAACTATATTTTCCAATTGTGCTAATAATACTTATCGAATAGACCATCTCTCCAGTAATATGAAATGCTACCTTTTTCATAAAATATCACAGATATATAAATAAGTTTCCATGTACACATCCATGTATCATTTCTTGGACTCTATTTTCTACTGTCTACTTGTGTACAAATACAACATTCTTTAATTATTACAGCTATTAAATTACAATTCCAACTCTCTCATCCTGTTCCTCTTTCTGAGAATTTTATTGATTCATATCTTCAGAAGCAAAAGAGTTTAGTGGCTGAAATCAGAAACTCTGGGTCAGATTAGCTGAGATTCTCTCCTAAAACTTTTAGTAAGGAACTTGCCCCTTAATTTTAGGCCAGGAGTCTGATTTCAGACTCTGACATCCAGAATTTTATGAGAATAAATTTGTGTTATATTAAGTAATTAAGTTTGTGACAATTTGTTACAGCAGCAGTAGGAAACTAATACGATCTCCTTTTCTTTTTTTTAGGACATTTATACTTTTGTTTGTAAAATGCCAGTCTCTAGTCAATGTAAAATTTGTTTTTGTGTGATATGAGATAGGAATTTCCCAGAGTCTCCAATACTATTTGTTGAATAAACTGTCCTTTTCTGATTGATATATCAGGCAAACTTTATCACATATTGAATTCTCATACACACATGTTTCTATTTCGGGGCAATTAATTTTGTTTCATTGATCTATTTATCTATTTTTACATTAATGTAATATTCTTTTTCTACTATAAATTTATAGCATAATTTTATGTCCAGAAGAACCACTTCCCTATAAGTTTTTTTTAAAAGGGAAATTTCTTGGCTATCTTGTTTCTGTTTTTTTTCCCCCCCAGAAAAACTTACACAGTTTACATATAAAATAAAGCTTTATTGTGTTTATATAAATGGCATATATATATATATATATATATATATATATATATTTATATATATATATACACAGACACACACACACACATATACCATAAAAAACAAACACTATAAAAACCTACAAAGAAGGAAAAAATACACTGAATATTTTAACGGAGTAGAAATATTCATTAGCATTTTAGGTGAACATAATTTCAGAAATCTGTTTATGCAAATATATGCAAGGATGGGTGGATATATAGATAATAACAAATTCTTATATAGCTTATGATGTGTCAGGAAATGTATTAAATGCATAGCACATGCTAACTCATTTAATTTTCACAATAACCCTAAGAAGTAAGTACTATGTACATTTCCATTTTACAGATATGAAAACTGAGATATGTAGCCGTTAAGTATCTTGCCTAAGGTCATACAACCAGTCAATATGAAGCTAGAATTTTAAACTTGGCAGTCTGACTCTGGAATCTGGAATTCTTAAACACTATGCCATGTGAGAGAGCAATAGACATAATTTTATGAAAATAGGATCTTGAAAGTAAAAGACTAAAGCTTCAAGTTGTATTTGGGTTGGTACCTTCCAGTGGTACTCCTTAATTTCAGGTAGGTTACTGAGAGAACGTGTAGAATATGCAGTTAGATATTTTCTATTTTCAAAGATATTCATAGAATGGGTACGAAATGGTGGATTAATTAACTCAAGACTGAGTTTAGTTATTAACTAAGAGAAATCTATTTTCTATAATAAACATTTATTATGAATCAAATGAAGTTACCTTTAACAAGATACAAGCTTTTTGTTTAATCACAAAATTTAAAATCAAATTGAAATTTCTGGGAAATTGTACAAAAATCTGTCACTAAAACAGTTATATAAGTTTTTCAACTTGTCATTAAATATCAATAAACAAAGGTAAAAACTGTTAACATGGTAACATCCATGAGTGATGGATGTAACTAGACGGTGAGGTTTAAGAATTTTTGAAGAAAATTTATTAGCTGGGTTTCAGGAATGCACACCCCATGGCATGCATTTTGAATAGAAAACCCTGATCTGCTGTTTGTCGTATTCTTTCCTGACAAAACACTGGCTCTTTGTGACTTTTGTTGCCAGGTTATGGCTATCTTTTCTTGGGGTACATTAGTTAGACTTATGACTGAATCCACCTACGCTTTTTTCTTCTCCCCTCTTTTTATTCTGTTCTCCAAAAAGAAAGGTTGTTGTCAGAGTCCTTTTGACTAAAGCTGTTAGAAAGATCTACAGTTCCAAGTTTCAATGAACAATTACTCTCTGGATATTTATTCCAAGGTTATAAATTTTGGCTGTTAGTCATATTACCTTTTCTGACTCATGCTGAGAAGTAGTTATTCCCGTTATTACTATTTTAGGAGTTATGAAAGCTCATAGAATGATTTGCCCAAATCTCAAAGTCATGTCAGCACCAGGACTTGAACCCATGGTTTATGGGCTTTCTGATTTTTACAACAGACACAGCTTTCCCTGTCGTTCAGGAGACTAAGATCCATCCCAGAATGGGGATTATACGATGTGTTGCTTTCCCTCCAAACAACACAATGACGGGAAATGAAATAAAATGGTATTCAAATCTGCCTAGTTAAGCCTCTTAGTGAGGACATGATTGAAACCAAATAAGGGGTTTATTTTATTTTACAGTTTTACTCTTTGTAGGTTCATGCGAGACAAATTGTTGAGAAGAATTTGATGAAGGGAAGTTTCATATAAACCCAAGTAAAGTCCTGCTTCATTCTTTTTTCTCCCCAATTCAGTTCTGGTTCTTGTCTAGTTTTGCTGTCAGGCTGCCTGGAAGACAGCACAAGAGGCAGAAAGCTGGGCTATGTTCCAGTGAGAAGGTCTTTTCTGGGTCACTTTCACACATTTTTATACACTGAAAGCAGGGATTTTTCTGGCCAAGCAAGAAGACTGGTTACTGTGTTGTCTTCCTTTAGTATCTCTTCAGACAGGCTGAGTATTTTTCATCTCACAAGACATAGAGTCATTAATAATATTTTCTCTTTATATTTAGTCATCTGGTCAGTTTTTTTCCCCCCACAGCTTACCATCTGAGATGTTAAAAAATCATTCAATGTAAAACATTGTTTTTTATTGAGATCAGGTTTTAGTACCTCTGCGTAGACTGTCTCTATTAATTTCTCTAAAAATAGCTAAAATCCCCAAATCCAATAAAAGATAACCTGCTACAAAAGAAGCACACTTATGTGTCACTTTGTGAAGCTGCGGTGGGGTGATCCTTTGTATGCCAGTGACTATAATTTGTTTGCCCAGCCTTTCACTGCTGTTGAATTTTTTGAAAACTGTAGTAACTGTATGAGTGTAATGCATTGCTTCATATTATTAAATATATGCCAGTGAAATTTATTTAATTCACTGACATATATGACATTTATGACATATTTCATATGTCAGGGTTTTAAGGAAAAATTCAAAATGACCAAACTTACATATTTTAAGAGACTCCATGACTTGGTAGAGGACGCGAGGCCACCAAATGACGTGTCACTTACTCAAGATCCACGTCTGTTTCTGGCTGTCTCTAACATTCCAATCAGCTTGTCTTTTCTTTCCCAGTGCCACCCTCTATTACCTAGTATTGTTTTATAATATACTTCATGAGTTAACCGGATTGCTGACTGTTTAAGAAAAAATGAACATTAAAAGATCAAATAGTTTTTCTGATCAAATAATTAGAGACCTATATTACTTTTCAAATGAAAATCTAATGAGACACTCCACTGTGTACTACAGAAATAGGATATAGAAATGATTATGACACAGCTCTGCTCTTTAAGGAGGATATAATTCACAAAAGGAAATTCTAAGCCAATGTGGTTAGTACCACGTGACAGGTATGCAGAGCTCTGAGGAAGGGGCTCTAATTCAGCTTATGATAGAGGGAGGTTTCGGTAAAGATTTGTAAGAGGTAATAACAAAGTATGAGCTGATTCTTGAAGGCTGAATAAAATTTAGACATAGGAATAATTTGAAGACAAATCTTTAGGAAAGTTTTGTAATTAACTTTATTTATTTTTTTTTTCCTAAGGAGTGCGCAGCTCCCAATGGCCCATGCAAGGATGGAACGGGCAGGGATCCAACGGGCAAGCTTGGTTTTGTTAGCACCATACTCTAACCGAGCTAACTGGCCACCTACATTTTTTTCAATTGAGAAAATATCCTCTGATAATCAATGAAAAGTTGATTTGCATATTATTTATATTTGTAAGAACAAATTTTCTATAAAAATCCAAAGGATCACCGTTACTTCTCTGTAGGGGACTGGCAAGCTTTATTTATAGGCACCATCTTTAACTTTTGAGCTTCATTTTATTGGACCCCATTGCAAGGGGAAAAATATCCTCAGAAAGAGATAAGGTTAGTAACATTTTACTGAAACACTGGATTAAGATAATTGTGTTGTATTTTGTTGACTTTGGAATTTAGTGTTCAGATTCTCACTGGGCAAAGTAAAAATAGATGCAACATGTGACAGTGGACACATGGCATTATTTAACTCTACTCACACAGCAAAACTAACTGAATGAGTCACCAAAGACTAATTGAGTCACCAAGGTGCCATCATTATCTCATCAGATCTCGAGGAGGTTGCACAAGAGGCTAAAGGAACTTCATTAATGATTTGTCCCACTGGAAAGTCGTCAATAGTGATTATAAGTAGAACAGAAAGTGCCACCTAGTGGTCTCCGAGGGAAATAAACAAAATGCACTTTCTAAAAGGAGCTGGACTTGTTTTTTCCCTGTTGACGCCATACTTGGTTTTTTTGAGTTGCAAGTAATCCAAATAGTGAATACATTGACAAATTGTTTATATTTTTAAGGTGTATTTGTCAGTTTTCTGCAAGTAGCAAGAATAGGGAAACAGTCAGATGACTTAAGGTGATGAGTTTACAGAAAGGATACATGTCTAAGAAAGGAAATACAAGAAACGGAATTAGTAGCCCAAGTAGCCAGATCTCTTAGGGAATCGGAACAATGGCTCCTTGTTAAAAAATTACAGCAGTTCTAGAGATCTAAGAGCCGCTTTGTTCATCCTGGCATCATATCAGAGGCATGGGTTACTGTGCCCCACTCTCAACCATCCAACAGAACACTATCATTTAGATATCTACTCTCTGGGCAAAAGACCTGAGATTTCTTCACTGATGAAATTAAACAGTCCCATAGGAAAGATCTCTCTGTGTAAATGCTCACTCCGCTCCAGCTAACCCAAAGCAATGGATGCCAGTCTTGGCTCTACCTATGTGGTTCTCCAACTTTCCCGTGCATTAGGATCATCTGGAGGGCTTATAACAACACAGATGTCTTGGTCCCATCTTCAGAGTTTCTGTTTCACTAGGGGTGGGATAAAGCCAGAGAATCTGCCTTTTTAACAAGTTCCCAGATCATGCTGAGAACCATAGTTTAAGAAGAACTCTTGTGGAGAGTACCCTCAAGTCAGCTTTTTGGAGCCTCTTTCTTCAATACCAATAGGCAAAGGAGGATCAGTATATGTTCGTGGTGATGCGGTTGTGGTGGTGGTGGTGGTGATGGGGGATCTTCAGCAATGAAAGGGAGAAAAGGACAGACATATGAAAGGAAACAGAAGAGAATTCAAAAGAATTTTGAAAAAAAATATTGCATCCATTCATCCGTACATTCAACAAATATTTCCTGAGTATCAAGTATATGCCAGGAATTGTTCCCGGATGTTCTAGGGATATAGCATTGATATGGTCTTCAGAGGTTTGAGAAAAAATGACTTGCAACTACAGAGTCTATACTCAGTCAAACTGTAATTAAAATGTAGGGGTAGAGCAGATGCATTTTTAGGTTTGCAAAAGTGTATCTTCCCTGCATGACTTTTATTTCTCAACAAAGTTTGATGAGAATACACTCTAGTAAAATGAAGAAGTAAACTGACAGGAGGAAGAATGGGATCCAGAAGCACAGTTGGAGAATATCCTTGGGATGATAGTCAATGAAATAAGTCTCAGAAACATGCAGCAGGAACACAGAAGACTCCGAGAGGAAGGTCTTTGGGAAAATAGAGATTTGGTAGAGGATCGGCTCTACTAAACCTTAAAACAATGATAATTATCAGAAAAAATAAACTTTATGAAGAAAGAAAAAAACAAGCAGAAACTCCAGGAAAGGATATAAAATCACTGTAAAATTCTTGACTTTACAAATTCTTAAAAGTGTAAACAGATGTTAACAAAACTTTATATAATTGTGTTAGGAGAAAGACGGAGAACAGACAGAGGGTGGGAGAAGAGACCTGAATACCCACACATTGTAGTAGTGATTAAGGAAAATGTAAAATAGCTAAATTTAAAAGAATGTTGCCTAAAAATATTTTGAGATTTAATGTGAACTGGCAAAATAAATACTGAAAGGACTTAAATGTTTCCCCTTAGACAGTAAGAGGTGTATGTGTGTGGATAAGATATAATTAATTGCTTTTCCTTATGAGTCTTTTGATCCCATTTTATTTTTAACTACACTCAAATATTACTTTGATAAATTTTTGAAAGTTATCTTAGAAAATAAAAAGCAACTGCAGGTAGAATTAATAAATTTTACCTTAGGGCTTTTCGTGTATTAGGAATATCTGTCTTCAGTCTTATTTTTTATTAATTGAAAGTAAAGAAGGTTTTCTGTTCAGAAAGGAGATTTAACATTTGTAAATGTAGTGTAATTATCTTGTCTTTAATCAGATCAGATATAGAAAAATAAGATTAGGAAGAAAATTTTGGGCCTATTAGATTTCTTGCTATAACATGCCTTACCAGAGTCTGAATTTGATACTGTGGCTTATCTAAGCCTCTGTCTAACTATTTCTTCAACAAATATTTATTATGAATGTCTTGTGTACTGGCATTGTAAAACTATCAAAATTTATTATTATTATTACTATTCAAATGTTATTCTACCTATGTCAGTGTGTTTTCAGTCAGGAAATCAGAGATTTGGGAGAATCCGTGTCCTCTGGGTAGGGTCATTTCAGGATCTTCAAGCAGGAGAAGGGAGCCGTGAGGAAAGCCTGCTTTCACTGGCAAGTCAGTTTGCAGGTTTAATATTCTAAGATTCATCTGAATCAATTCAGATTTTCCACTCCATTTCCGAGAGGCAGTGATTTCAACTTGCATTGTAATGCTGTAACCTGAGAGTGAATGTGGGGCTGAACACCAAAAATCAGTATCCACCAAGGAAAGCATTACAGGCCTTGTGTTAAGAAAATTCTCAAAATGTTTTGGCAGAATTTGCTTGTCCCTGTAGAATTGCTCTTTGAAAAATAATTGGCAGCCAGTTTTCTATCCCCTGTGACTGTAATGACAACCTATTCCTTCTTTGTCCTTCTTTGTCTACATAAGCATGGCCCAAATTAAGCACTTCTTCTGAGTGATTATTCTTTAATTTTTCATTTTTCCTTGTTGTCCTCATTCCGTCTAGAATCTGCTCCTATGATTGCAAATAATAACAACTGGAGATGGCAAATTCAAAAAAATGAAATAAGGATATCAAGCTTGTATTCAGAATACAGGAGACGGCATAACATCGTGGTTCAGCATGTGAATTGTAGACGCATATGAGCCTTGTTTTATTCCTGTAGAGCACTTCAGGTTAGCCATTAATATTTCTATAGGCTTGTGACCAAATAATATTGTATATTTAAAAAGTCACTCAATCTAATTATGGAACATTTCAGAGGAAAACATTTTAAGGACAGTTGTGTACGTAATACCTCTGCTGCAAACAGTGATATTTCATTTTCCAAAAATCTTGGAATATCTAGTAAAGCAATTTATAGGGCACTCTTAAGGCTGTGAACACCTGGATCATATCTTTTTATTGTAAATATCAAATCTGTTATAAAATACACAGTATAATTCCTTTGTGGTATCAGAGTCAATATCTATTTTTTTGCATTGCTTACCAAAAAATACTGAGCTGAGAATTTTTATTTAATTTTCTGGTCAATTCATTTAAATGATGATTTGACTGCCTTCCTCCATTTCATTGGTTGAACTGACAATCTTTTGTTTGTTGATCTGTTTGTTTTTAGCTGCTTTGTTTTTTTATATTTTATCTAGCTATAGCATTATATTACAGGATGTGGTTCTAACCACCCATTCAGTATGCATCTTGCCAGGTTTTAGAGATACTGTGATAAATAAGATAAAGTCCCTGTTACCAAGATGCTCACAGCACTTCCACATAAGAAACATTTTATATGGAGCCGAACACTGGCTTAAGCCCTCTAGTAGAAGAGTTCAGAGTTCTGCCATTTATTAGTACCAAAGCTTGCTAAGCCACTCTTTTTCCCGTTGTATATTAATAATAATAGTAGTAGTACCTACATCATAGGATACTTTCAAGCAGTGTGTTTCCCATCCTTGGCTGATTATAAGAATCACATGAAACACTTTAAAAAATTACATATTTTTGCACACCCCCCCTGAACTCTCTGATTCAGTAGATCAGACATGAGGCCTGGGACTCTATATTTTTAATAAGAATTATAGGTGATTTTTAGAATCGATATTTTGGAAACATTGTTCTAAGGCAGTGGTTCTCAAAGTAATTTATTGAACTGTATTCTGACCAACTGTGCATGCAGCAATTATATTTTTAAAAATCCTCCACTAAAGTTTGAGAGCCACCCAAATTAGCTTGAATGATTAATAATAACATGGAGAAGAATGAGCACATTACCTTCTAAAACTGTAAGTGAGTTGATTTTCTAGTTTTCAGGCATCTGCACAATTTTTTATCAATGTTGCTTTTCATGCAAAATTGGAAAAACTGGCTAAAATTTTTTCACAGTTTAGGTTCTCGATTTCAATAAGAGAATTCCTTATAGACAAGGCTTGTGGTGGATAGCATAGCAGACTTATTGATTCTTTGTTGGTTAATTGAACCTGTATTTGCTTATTTAGCACCAGAGTATGTATGAAAACATTTGAGATAGTTCCTGCCATCAAAACATATACAATCAAGTTGAGAGGTAATAAACATGCATGTGATCTGTGACCTTAAGCAACTTATTTAACTTCTCATAACTCTTACCTCACAACATATTCAAATAATTTTCAAATTCTGTTGATTCTATCTCTGTAACCTTTTTCTTCCGTTTCTCTCCACCAGCATGTCAGATTTTTTTCTAACATCAAACCTTTTTCTCTCAGAGTCATTTTAGACTTTCCCGCTTTAAGGATTTTCCTTTCTTTCATAACTGGTTTGATGTTTATAATAAAAAGATATCATCCAGATGTCTTCACACTGCACTCAGAGGGATCTTTCAAAAAGGTAAATCGTACATCACTTACCTTTTTAAAACCCGTAAGGGCTTTTCATTATGATAAAGTATAAACTGTGTTACTTTTTAAAGTCTGTATAATCTCTTTTTGTTACAATCTCTTGTCAGGCTGAATGAAGGCCTGGCCTTGGGTTTATGGACAAGTTAAATATGGTACCCAAAGGTCAAGGCAATGAAATTTCAAGGCATCTATATCAAGGGAGATCTAATGTGGAGGATGGGATATGACAAAGAAAATTTAGAAACCCAGGAAAACTTGAATAGTCTTGCTAGGCTATATATTCTGTTCTTAGGTGATCAGTACCTTTTTAACATAATTCTTACTTGTGACTGGGGAGAGAGGGCAGGAAACTGGAATAACTTCATCCCTTTCAGTGGAGAAGACTGGGAGGAGATAGTGACAGATGCAAACCAAGGAGGCTGGGATCAGGAAAGATGCTAGGCTCTGGATACCTGGGTTTACATGCAAGGAAACCGAAACCTGAACCAAAAGGAAAATCTGCTTAGTGGATAAGCGATTTGAATGGAGCTCATTCATCTGTACAGAGTGCAGAATTCTTCCAGACCTCAGGGGCTATCGGATTGCAGCATATATTTCTCCTGCTTTGGTCAGGATTAGGGCCAGACATCAGACCTCGTAGGAATGAGATCTTCTCCTAGGAGAACATGGGAAAGCTAGGGAGTGACTTATAAGACAGGATAGAATTACATTCTCACATGGAAGGCATACAGATAACATGTCTTAAGGAATCAGCAAGGGTGGATTACTGAGACCACCTTATAGGGGTGATGGTTTCATTGGGAAAGGTGAACAAGAATGTAGGAGCCTTAAAGAATGGATTATATTTTAGTAATAGAAGAGAATAGTAATATAAAGTAATGTAATATATGACGTATATTACAGCTAAAACGTGAAATGCTTATTATGTGCAAGGTACTAATGAAACATGATCTTCCTTCATCATCACAATGGCATCTATCTTACTAGTGAGGAAACTGGGGGCCAAAGAAGTTAAGTGACTTGTTAAAGGTCTCAGACCTCCTGCCCAGAGAGCTAGGATTCAGACTAACAATACAGCCATCACAGAACTGGCTTTGGTTTATGTAGCAAATTGCTCTTTCATGAACTTAACACAGTCTCCTATGTGGGGAACACAATGAAGGGATAAAAGCAGCAGCAGTTTTCAACCTCTTCCTGTTTGTAAGGAATGACTTTGAGTGGCATGCGAGAGGCCTGGTTGGATGCCCATTTTCTTTTTTTTTTTTTTTTTTAATTTATTTTTAATTTATTGGGGTGACAATTGTTAGTAAAATTACATAGATTTCAGGTGTGCAATTCTGTATCACATCATCCATAAATCACATTGTGTGTTCACCACCCAGAGTCAGCTCCCCTTCCATCACTATACATTTGATCCCCCTCACCCTCATCCCCCACCCCCCAACCCCTTTACCTTCTGGTAACCACCAAATTACGTTCCCCAGATTAATTTTCAAGCCCGTGGCCATCCTATGGTCACCGATTGCCCTCCAATCCCCTCACCCTCCCCCCCACCCCCCACCCCTCCCGCCCATCTAGCAACCCTCAGTTTTTCCTCATTGTCTCCCAAACTGTTTCTGATTAGTTCATTCACTTATTCTTTTCTTTAGAATCCGCAAATAAGTGAGATCATATGGTACTTATCTTTCTCTGTCTGACTTATTTCACTTAACATAATGTTCTCTAGATCCATCCATGTTGTTGCAAATGGTAAGATTTCTTTCTTCTTTATGGCTGCATAATACTCCATTGTATAAATGTACCACAGTTTCTTAATCCAGTCATCTACCGATGGGCATTTTGGTTGTTTCCATGTCTTAGCTATTGTGTATAGTGCTGCAATAAACATAGGAGTGCATAAAGATTTTTGAATTGAGGTTTTGGATTTCTCCGGATAGATACCTAGGAGTGGAATTACTGGATCATAAGGTAGTTCCATTTTCAGATTTTTGAGATACCTCCATACTGTTTTCCATAGCGGCTGCACCAATCTGCAATCCCACCAACAGTGCACAAGCGTTCCCTTTTCTCCACATCCGCGCCAGCACTTGCTGTTTGTTGATTTATTGATGATAGCCATTTTGACTGGGGTGAGGTGGTATCTCATTGTGGTTTTTATTTGCATTTCTCTGATGGTTAGTGAGGTTGAGCATTTCTTCATATGTCTGTTTGCCATCTGTATGTCCTTTTTAGAAAAATGTCTCTTCAAGTCCTCTGCCCATTTTTTAATTGGATCGTTTGTTTTTTTGGAGTTGAGTTGAGTGAGTTTTCCATAAATTTGTGACATTAATCCCTTATCAGATATATCATTGGCAAATATCTTTTCCCATTCAGTAGGATCCCTTCTTGTTTTATTGATGGTTTCCTTTGCTGTGAAAAAACTTTTTAGTTTGATATAATCCCATATGTTTATTTTTTCTCTTAGTTCCCTCGAGCGAGGGTATATATCAGTAAAAATCTTACTCCGGGTAATGTCTGAGAAGTTTCTTCCTATATTTTCTTCTAGGTATTTTATGGTTTCAGATCTTACATTTAAGTCTTTAAGCCATTTTGAATTTATTTTTGTATATGGTGTAAGGAGGTGGTCCAACTTCATTTTTTTGCATGTGTCTGTCCAGGTTTCCCAGCACCATTTATTGAATAGACTGTCATTACTCCATCGTACATTCTTGCTTCCATTGTCGTAGATTAAATGGCCATATAGGCGTGGATTTATTTCTGGACTCTCTATTCTGTTCCATTGATCTATGTGTCTGTTTTTATGCCAGTACCATGCTGTTTTGATTACTGTAGCCTTGTAGTATAATTTGAAGTCAGGTATTGTTATACCTCCCACTTTGTTCTTATTTCTCAAGATTGCCTTTGCTATTCGGGGTCTTTTATGGTCCCATATAAATTTTAGGATTATATGTTCTATTTCTGTGAAAAACGACGTTGGCAGTTTGATAGGAATTGCATTGAATATGTATATTGCCTTAGGCAGTATGGACATTTTAACTATATTAATTCTTCCTATCCATGAACATGATATGTGTTTCCATCTATTTATATCTTCCTTCATTCCTTTCTTCAGTGTCTTATAATTTTCTGAGTATAGATCTTTTACTTCTTTGGTTAAATTTATTCCCAGGTATTTTATAGTCTTTGGAGCGATTGTAAATGGGATTGTTTTTTTAATTTCTCCTGATGTTTTATTATTGGTATATACAAATGCAACTGATTTCTGAATATTAATTTTGTATCCTGCTACTTTACTAAATTCATCTATCAGCTCTAATAGCTTCTTGGTGGAGTCTTTAGGGTTCTCTATATATAGTATCATATCGTCTGCATACAATGATAACTTTACTTCCTCCTTACCAATCTGGATGCCTTTTATTTCTTTTTCTTGTCTGATTGCTGTGGCAAGAACTTCCAGAACTATGTTGAATAGAAGCGGAGATAGCGGGCAACCTCGCCTTGTTCCTGTTCTTAGGGGGAATGGTTTTAGCTTTTCCCCATTGAGTATGATGTTAGCTGTGGGTTTGTCATATATGGCCTTTATTATGTTGAGATAAGATCCCTCTATTCCCACTTTCTTAAGGGTTTTTATCATAAATGGCTGTTGGATTTTATCAAATGCTTTTTCTGCATCTATTGATATGATCATGTGATTTTTATTTTTCATTTTGTTAATGTGGTGTATCACATTAATAGATTTGCGGATGTTGAACCACCCCTGCATACCAGGGATGAATCCCACTTGATCATGGTGAATGATCTTTTTAATGTATTGCTGAATTCTGTTTGCTAATATTTTGTTGAGGATTTTTGCATCTATGTTCATTAAAGATATCGGCCTGTAGTTTTCTTTTTTTGTGGTGTCTTTGTCTGATTTTGGGATCAGGGTGATAGTGGCTTCGTAAAAAGTGTTTGGGAGTCTTCCCTCCTTCTGGATTTTTTGGAAGAGCTTGAGGAGAATTGGTGATAATTCTTTTTTGAACGCTTTGTAAAATTCACCTATAAAGCCATCTGGTCCAGGGCTTTTGTTTGTTGGGAGACTGTTGATTACTGATTCAATTTCCGTGGTGGTAATCAGTCTATTCAGGTTTTCTGTTTCTTCTTGAGTTAGCCTTGGAAGGTTGTACGCCTCTAGAAAATTGTCCATTTCTTCCAAATTGTCAAATTTGTTGGCATATAGTTGCTCATAGTAACTTCTTAAAACTCTTTGTATTTCTGCAGTGTCCGTTGTCACTTCTCCTCTTTCATTTCTGATTTTATTAATTTGGGTCCTCTCTCTCTTTTTTTTAATGAGTCTGGCTAAAGGTTTGTCGATTTTGTTTATCTTCTCTAAGAACCAACTCTTGGATTCATTGATCTTTTGTATTGTTTTTCTGGTTTCTATTTCATTTATTTCTGCTCTGATCTTTATTATCTCCTTCCTTGTGTTCCCTTTGGGCTTATTTTGCTGTTCTTTTTCCAAATCCCTTAAATGTGAAGATAAACTGTTGATTAGTGATGTTTCTTGTTTCTTTAGGTAGGCCTGCAAAGCTATGAATTTCCCTCTTAGGACTGCTTTCGCGGCATCCCATAGATTTTGGGTCGTCGTGTTTTCATTTTCGTTTATCTCGAGATATCTTTTGATTTCTTCCTTGATCTCCTGCTTGACCCATTCATTATTTAGTAATAAGTTATTCAGCCTCCATGAATTGGTGTGCCTTCCAGTTTTTTTCCTGTAGTTCATTTCTAATTTCATAGCATTGTGATCAGAGAAGACAGGATGCCCATTTTCTTCATCATTCCAAGGAATTGAAAGGATGTCCAGAGTGGTTATTAAAGGGCTGTGTATTAATTCATTAGGAAATGGCCTGTGGGGAAATGCTTTCCTGAGTTTTTCAAAGACCAGGAATGAAGAAAAATCTGTTATCCAAAATTAAATACTATTTTCTGCTTTTGCACTTTAACTGCGTTTCTACCAGCAATGTTAGTATAACTAGCCCAGACATTATGAAATAATTAACCTGATTAAAATCCTCAGTATGCTATATAAGTTAATCATAGGAACCATTTTAGTTTAGGGAACAGTGAAGATTTATTTCTAACTCAAGGACAAACATTTCTGTTTTCCCCCAAATCCAGCAATCTTTTCAGTATTCTATAATTGTATTGAATTCTAAAAATCATATGGCAAAAAATGGAATTATTCTAAGGTAGAACAGAATATTTAAGCAAAATCTGAAAATAGTGATAAATATTGAAAAGTTCATTGTAGGTTGAGTTTTCTCTTCTGACCCCCACATCTTCTCCTTCTGAGAACATTATGATTTTTAACATTTGCAGTTAGATGCTTGGAAATACACAGCTAACCTAAGTGCATTAAATCAAGTTCTTAGAGGCTCAGCATTATTGCCAAATCAACCCATTATTTTTATGCTCCCACGGGTTCAGCACACAAAGGTAAATTTTCTGTACAGCTCATTTTCCACAAGAAGACATCTAGTAAGTGGTCTGATTGAAAAATAAAACTTAAGATGATTCATAATACTGAGAATCACAGAGCAATGGATGCTTACTGATTTAGGAAGAGATTTATGATTTTCTTGATTGATTAATCTTTCTGAAAAATGGCAATAGGTTCATAATTTATTTTTGACAAAATCCAATGCACAATCATTGGAAAAATTCAGATCACATGAAAAACGAAAGATAAAAATAATCCAGTTACAGATGCTGCTACTGTTAAGATTTGGGTGAGCGTGTGACTGATATGCCCATTTGTCCTTTGCTCTTCCTCTTTCTTCCTCCCTGGAATGCAGGCCTGAAGTCATGAGGTGCAGCATTCTTCTATAGACTGCAGGGTCATGATGGTGGAGTGGAAAGAGAAACAACCTGGGTCTTGGATGACAGTGCTGAGCCATTGTCAGTCCTGAACTTCCTATCCCCAGAGTTCTTATTGACCAGCCATATAAACCCCCCGATTTATTTAAGCAGTTATTATCTGGGGTTTCTGCTACTTGCTGATGAAGTCATTCCTAAATGATACCAAATGTCATGTTAATATTTTCTGAAAGATTAGTGAATTGCTCACAATTTATGTTGCAATTCATATTCTCCTTCTCTGACTTTAAATACATTTTTATCGTGTACTAATTCCTATAGGCAGACCTTCCTGTTCCAGATCATCCTTTTCTCTTCATCTGTCTGTCTAGTCCTATGACACTACCACACTGTTTTAATTGTTGACGTTGACACTTCTTCCTGCCTCCCTCTCCTGCCCCTTGCTTTGGTTAGTAGTTCTTGGCTTTTTATTTGTTCCATTGCCAAAGCACTGTTTTCACTTTGTGCAGCCTTTCTTTCAGGAATGAAAACGATGCACTTTTTTTTGTAACCACAATTACTACAGTTGTTTGGTTTATATTCTGTGTTAGACCCATCTTGTTTGTCCTCCCTTATGACTTACCCACCTACATGTCATTTTGGATGGTATTTTTTGGGGGAGATGGTGCAGTAGCATTCTTTTTAAAAGTAGATTTTTCGGGAAGGGTATATGGGTGATATGGGGACCAAAACTGATCTGGACTCTTTCTCTTGCTGTGCTTCTTGCTGTGACCTTGGGTAGAAACCTGTCCTGCGCGGTGCCTGACTTTTAGGATGCTGCTCTTAGCACACGTTCCCGAGGGCTGCCCCATTCCTGCGAGTAGGACCTTGGAATACTACATATTTTACTGTAAAATCCAGCACTGAATTTTTATGTTTCTAATAATGGCCTTGTTCTACCAGGAACCAAGACTCAAAACCTTGTCTTCTGTTGTTTATATTTCCCTTTGTTTTATAACTATTAATGTACGTGTTCCTCCTATTTTGTAAGCTCTTTGGGGGGGCCAGGGCTGACATTTATGTCCCTGTAGCATTTTCTGCATAGTCAGTGTTCAACAAATATGTAGTGGATCTTGGTAAATTGCACTGGTTAAATTTAAAGATTCAGATTATTTTAAGGTAGGGCCAATGGTTCAAATCAGATAGAATATTTAAAATTTAGGTATTATATTATGATAATGGGGAAAACACAACTTTTGTTGACATGGAGGTAGATGATAAAGAAAAGTTGGGAGTATCTTTTTTTTGTCATTTATTTAAAAATATTTTTTTGAACGTCTACTGTATATCAGGTCCTTTCCCAAGCATACACACAAAAAGCCCTATTGATGCCCAGCAACATGGTATTAGTAGAATACTAGAAAAAAATTAAAATTTATGATCGGTTACTCAATTAGTAATTCTATAATTAGTTACTTTTAGGTGATTTTCATAAAAGCCAGACTTAATTCCAAAAATTATCAAGAAGTTAACAAAAATACAATAATTTCTTCACTATATATAATGTGACATCAGCAGTGGTGTAACTGAAGATTTTCCCATGTTCCCAGAAATATATCATAATTTATAAGAGGGCTATCAAGATTTAGTTTTGTTTTTGAGAATTAACAGACAAAGGAGCCAGCTGCTGGATTAAAACAAAGAAAAAAAACAAAAAAACAAAAAACAAGGGAATATACATGATGACATTTTAATTTATTATCATCCGTACACTATAAATTGTGGATTCTTTTGTTTTTCTGCTTGATAAACAAAAGCCGATTCTTGGGAGATTGAAGATCTTTTCCAGTGAATGAGAGGAGAAAAATGGTAAATAAAGACTATCTATTTAGAGAATTTCTCTCTGTTATACCATCCTCCAAAAGTATTTTTTTTTTTGGTGGTTTCACTCTGTGATGTTGCCTTTTTAAAAACAAAAAACAAAAAACAAACAAACTGGTATACTCGTGAAGAAAGAAAAAGGTAGACCAAATGGAACTGTTGCAAGATAAGTTTCTTTATTTGGTCACACAATCTCAAAATGGTAAAATGTGTATTTATTGAATATTTATAAAAGCACACAATTTTATTTTTCAGGTTCTTATGCTCAAGAACTTATGAATGAGTTAAATATCAAGTGTGGGGAACACAGATGATCACAATAACAGGATTTATGAGCAGCATAATGGTGAAATTTGTTGCTCACTCTTACTGATTTTGACTTTGCAAACTTCTTCTGAATTCTTGGGTCTTGAATTGCTGTTTCAGCCTTCATCCGAGTCCTCCGAAATGGCTTATCTATTTCAGCATCACTTTTTGACTAATTGATGTACACCTTAATGATCCACTTAAGGGGAAGTTAATTTTATGATCTTCTGTGGCTTGTTATCTCTGATTTAGTAAGTTAGTTTTATGGAATAATAAACTTGATGGGTTTTTTTTTTTGGATCACACAAGTTGGAAATAATAAAAATCTAAGGGGGTACAAAGCAGTGGATATTCCAGATGAATTCTTATTTCTAAGATTCTTCATGTTTCCACCAGGACTTTGCAAATTCAGGACACAAGAGACATTGCTCTGCACTTGAAACCTAGATCCCAAAGGTGAGGTTACATTTTCCACTCCCTAAAGTCAAACCAAACAACAACAAAACAGAAAACCAGTTGGAGAAGCTTCTTTAAACATTTTTCCTTTGAAAATAATGGTATAAGTTCAGTACTTGCTTTCTTTTATTCCTTTTATCTCCCTGAAGGATGTTGCTGAGAAGTTTTGCACAATCAAAAAAGTAAAATAAAACAAGACAAAAGACAAATGATAAACTTTCTGTGGGTTAGAAAAAGGATAAGGAGGTAATGATAGCATTGGACATGTTTGGAAGTCTCTGAGTTTTGGGGAGTCCTGTGTGCTCTCTAAAGGAGGGGGTTAGACTCCCCAGGAAGTATGAGCTTCTGTCCTCCCTCTCATTTCCAATGACTCTGATTCATCTGAGTCTTTGGGAGTGAGGTGAATGGTTAAGTCGGTGGACAAAGAAGAGATAGTTTACATTAGCTTCAAACATTTGGGTGCCACAAACATTATTTGTCTCTAAACCTTGTAACTTCCTCTTCCTTTTAGTCAAGTAATGGTACCAATGTCTGCCTGCTTCTGCTGAAATCTCTTCATGAAAGTGCTTATTTGTTTATGTTAAAAATTTTGTGTTTGCTTAACTTGACACTCCCAACTAAGGTTTCATATATGATATTTTGTAAATAAAATAAAACTGTAGAACTTTCTGACTTAGTTGAATCAAAATGGTTTAGTTATATTTTTAATGCTCATGTCTTTAATAAAAGTTGACAATTTTTCACATTGTTTGAATATCAGATTCCCACTATGAGATGTAGCTATATAAGAGGGAGCTTTAATTTTTATTATACAGTGAGTTTTTTTTGTTTAAGACATACAAATTAAAGCTGATTTTTTCTCACAACTTCTTTTTAAACCGTTTTTTTAACTTCAGAAAAATAAAGCATCTATACTAACTTTACGATATAGCACTCTGCATACAGTATTGAGATGCTGTTATAGATTAAAAATCTAATGTTCTTAATATGAAATTAAAGTTATTTGGTTTCTTGGAGTACTTTTAAGTCACATATCTCATTGCCACTGTTGGTACTAGGAAAGTTCTGGAAGACTACCCACAACATGGCATAAATTGACTATAAACCCAAACAGCATGTGAGAAAGTTGATAAGGTTGGAGGAGAGGATGGAAACAAAGCACAGTAGCTTTTGGCCCTTGTACAAGCATTGTGTCTTCACTGTAACACTGGACCCCATCAATGACAAAAATCCACTAGTTTTCCAACCATGGTGTTATCCGGCTTTTAGATTCAGATCTTCATCTCGAACTTGGTCATGGATTTCCTAGTTCCTCATACCTCATTCCTCACAGTGAGAGTTATTGTTTTAGATACGTTTAGCCTCTTATGAAAGCTGAAATAATGAGCCCTGATACTAGAATCTCTATTGGTTCTAAATAAAAAGGTAGAATGAATTTAATTCCAAGAGCAAAATGCTGCTGTTAGTAATCCTTGGAGGTCTCAGATTAAAAAGGAAAGTTCTTACAAATTCCAATTCATTTAAACTACTTCATAGATTTGTCTCAGTGGTTTGTTTTAAAGTCCTGCAAAAATGTTTAGAAACAAAAACAAAATACAATTACAAGGAGAAGGGAAAGAAGATTTTGAGAGGTTCTCCAAGGAGCAGTGGAGAAATATTTAACTGCTGAATCAATTTTAAAGCACTTTAAAACCTTAGTAATAGGTTGATGATAAGTGCTGAGTCACTCACAGTAAGTTCCTTTTGCAATAACTCTTGTAAAATAAAATGAGAAGACTGTAAAATGCATTTCAAAGCCTGTTATAGAGGATAGAAGTGTTGCCCATTTAGTGATACACAAAGTACAAAAGCCAACTTGAGAAAATAATGTGAATTCAGTCAAAATATCACCTGTGTTTCAGGCAGTGTGGTGTGTGCTTCAAGGGACACAGCTAATGACATGATCTTGTTCTCAAAGACCTCATAGTCTAGTGGTGATGATGGAAGTGGGGGCTGGTGGTGGCAGTGGTGGAAGTGAGTAGACATCTATTTGTCAAGAAAAAACATAAAGTAAGTACACAATAACTAAAACAAATCCAGTATGTGGCAAGCAGTGTTCTTCATTTGTCTTGTTCAATCGTTTATATTAACTGAGTATTTATTATATGGACCATTAGATAGAGGGGTTATTACTTTGGCATTCTTCTCCTTTAGGGTTCTAGAAGCGAGGAAATACATGAGAACACATCCTGGCCTTCGAGTGTAATGAGGTATAGGTGAGGCACTGTAAGGGCCCAGGTTTGAACACGTGTGAAGGGAACGATTATAGTAAGGAAATGAGGCTGAGGTCAAAACAAGGACAGGCTTTTGGACAGACAAAGCACTTATCATGGGTACAAAAGAGAGAATTTGGGAGACTACTAAGCCAGCTCAATGTGGCAGGGATGTGTTTAAAATCTCTCCCTGGCATAAGAGGCAGTGTTATTGGGGGCTCAAAGAGTGAGAGACATCACTATGCTGCCTCGTCACAGGAGTTGTGAGGGTTAAAAGCATCCTGATGGCAGATATTTGATAACATTCCTTCAGATTTCTTACAAGCTGCTAAAAGTGGAACTTAATAAAGAAATTCTCATGTACTGGTGCAGAATTTTCAGGTTTTGGTATCTTTACAGGAATGACTTACAACCATCTTTTACACTCCTTCAAGCTACACTGAAACTTCACCCCGGCAATAAAAAGAAGACTGATGCACTGAAATAACTTCTGATGAAATGTGCTCATTTGGAAGCCAAGGTCGATGAGGAAATTTATACTTGGAAATAAAGAATACAGCATTGAACTCGTCTTTCTTTGGCAAGGAAAGCCGTTTTTTATTGGTTAATATGAAGCACAGCCTCAGTTAGCATAGTCCTTTTTTGTACTTGACCCTAAACCTTCTATCCGCCTAAAATGCTTATGCAGTTCCTGAAGATGGAGCAGCCATTTCACGACCAAAAGGACAAAAGCTACATGCCTTGTCCTTTTGAGCCACATGCTTTGAGTAGAAGAAAGTTAGATGGAACATGAATCCTTTATGTACTTATGGAGTTACCAGAGCAGACTTGAGCTATCTACTTTCATACTTTTATTTACTGAGAAAAATATTTCTTTATTTAGTTAAGCTTCTGTAATCAAGTTTCTGATGTATGCATTCAAATGCAATCCATAACTAATAAAGCAGCTAAAACCTGGAAGTGGGTTGCTACAATAACAGATTTTAAAATGTAGTGGAGATGGAATTTTGAAAAACAGAATCCTCAGAGAAAAAAACCTAAGTCTAGATCTGACCTGTCTGCATACTAGTGGCAAACTCATCCCTGCTTTCCTGGGACCATTCCAGTCTTAAAATGGACAAACCAGACAGTTGGCTATCTTTATCCCGGACAAACCAGAGAGTTGGCTACCTTACTGCAAGCAAAAGTAGAAGTACATATATTTTTAATAAGGGAGACACTCTTTGCCTCAACCTGCAATCTTTATTGAGAGCTTTGACCAAAGAAAAATGCCAGCTGCTTTGGTCTCTGTCACCAAAGCCAACGCAAACAATGTTGTACCCTTAGCAAGAGAACATATGGAAATCCAAGGTCTCTCCTAAATTTAGGTCATTTCAAAGACATCCTAAGAGAATGTCTACACAAGATCTTTGATTGGGATTTGCTCTACAAGAAATTGCAAAGAAGCAGTACTTATTTTGGGGGGCAATTCTATTGCCAAAGATACACAAACTTAGCAAGCAACAGTCTGTGATTACTCAATCCCTAAGGTTATCGGTTACCCTCCAAACGTACACCAAATACAGGTGGGCTATGAAAACCATGCAGCTCCAGGTAAGACATTCTCCATAATGTTTACCTCACTTATGGCCCTAGAGGGTAATAAACAAAGAGAATCTGCATAAGAGCAGAATTAAGATCTGTGGAGGGCAATGGATAGGGAGACGATCTAAAGCTGCACTGCCGAAAAGTGACTGTAGTGATTAGCTACTTGAGGCTGTTGAGTCCTTGAAATGTGGCTATCGAGATGTGGTGTAATATAAAATACATGCTCGATTCCAAAGAATTAGTATGTGAAAAAGAACATAAAATATCTAATTAATACTTTTGCCATATTGATTATAAGTTGAAATAAGCTTTTAGATATACTGGGTTAAAAAATGTATTATTAAAATTAATTTCACCTCAGTTTTCTGAGTTATGTTAGAAAGATGGTGGAAGAGGCAGTTCCATCCTACCTTTATGAGAAGTCCAGAATCCAATTAAGAAGTTGCAGCACCCCAATCAAGCACAGACCTGGAAACAGCTGCATTGAAATAAGTAAGAAGAGCAATTTCACTTTACCTAGGGCATCCCTTCCCCCAAACTGGCACAGCTCAGGGCGAAGAGAGATCAGCTCAGCCAGCCAGTGACTTCTACTGTGGTGTATAAGTGTGTGTGTGTGTGTGTGTGTGTGGAGTGGGTTTGGGGGGGTAGGCAGGGGAGCATGGACCTGGTCTTTCTGCTTTTCACTGTGCCCCAAAGGACTGGTTTCTGTCTTGCCTCACACTGAGTGCTGAATGAATGGACATTGTCTGCATGCCTTGAACAAGTAGGAACAAAGGAAAAGGGGAGGGAAGCTCCCTGAAGTAAGATTGAGAAAAGACACAGAACGGAGGCTTTTCCCCAATAAGGAGGGAGAAGAGCAAAGCATGCCTCTAGGGTCTGGTCTTTCAAGGCACTCCCTGAAAGGCTCCTTCTGTCTTGCCCCACTTAGAGAGCTGAATGAACTTGCATATCTGGACTCTTGGGGCAGCTAAGAACAAAGTAAAAGGGGCAGGTGACTTCCTCCACCTGGCCTGGCTCTGTGAGATTGTAAAAGGCATAGAACTGAGACCTTGTCCCAGGAAGGAGGGAAAGGAGTGGACTCCAGAGGGAGCAAGAGATTACAAGCACCTGGAAAACAAAACAAAAAAGACTGAACGTCTGGAGCAGCTAAGTACAAGGCCCAGAATTTAGCCAGGTTGATCTGTGAAGGTCTCTCCCAGTGAACGCCAGTCCGTAAAATCTGGGAGAGATGGCTGTTAGCTCAAACATCAACGTAAAGCTACAGGAACATGAAGAATCGGGAAAAGATGACACAAGCAAAAGAATAAAATACATTTCTAGTAAATGACCCTAAATAAATGGAGATATATGAATTGCCTGACAGATTATTAAAAATAATTATCTTAAAGAAGCTTAGTCCCTTCAGGCTGCTATAACAAGATACCCCAGACTGGGGTATCTACCTAGTTTACAACAGGTAGATTGACTTGATCTTCATGCATAGTTGTTTGGGGGCAGAAATCCAATTGGAATAAAATTATAAAGAAAGAAAAATACATCTCTGGTTTTAAAAAACTTTTGTTGCTTTGCTCTGTAAAACTGGTTACCAAGATATCATGATGCTAAGGACAAGAAATGTACAATTGGGAAAGAATTGGAGAGATTAGAAAGGAGGGGTATGCATTTACTCAAGGAGAAAGATATCTTGAAGGCTAATAAAAAAAGAAAGATATTACAGGCTATATTTATATACTCTTTGTCAGGGATAGATGAATCTAAATGATTTTGTACTATCAAGATATCTTGTACAAGTTTCTGGAAAGTATTATACTCAGGATCATGCTTTATTTATCACCAGTCACCTTTGTGTTAAACTTTTGAAGTCATGTCTGATTTGAGGGAAATATCATCCATCTGATTTTGGTTCATTTCCACTTTGTTTATCAACTTACTATTTTATTTGCAACATACTCTCTGAAATAGATGGCTTTAGGAACCAGCTAAATTTAGTTTTCCTTTACCCCTCATAATGGAAAATATTGGAAATCAGAGTTCAAACGCCCTAAACAAAAAGTTGTAATTGGTATCTACAGGTATCTCTTCAACTTAGCTACTATATAAATTTGATCACCACAGTCAGCAACTTAAACTGGGATCATTCTTCTGGTAAATTCTCCTTCGAGGAAGATTGCAAGATAATTTTTAGCAGAGTCAAAGAACTTAATTTTTATATCTGGAAGCTTTTTAAGAGTTGCTTCAATTCAACAACTGGTTTATTCAGTACCAACAAGGGGCGGGGCTCTTTTGGGAATAAGAAAATTATATGATTACACCATATACAAAAATAAATTCAAAATGGCTTAAAGACTTAAATGTAAGGTCTGAAACCATAAAATACCTAGAAGAAAATATAGGAAGAAACTTCTCAGACATTACCCGGAGTAAGATTTTTACTGATATACACCCTCGCGCGAGGGAACTAAGAGAAAGAATAAACATGTGGGATTATATCAAACTAAAAAGTTTTTTCACAGCAAAGGAAACCATCAATAAAACAAGAAGGGATCCTACTGAATGGGAAAAGATATATCAGTGATATATCTGATAAGGGATTAATATCACAAATCTATGGAAAACTTACTCAACCCAACTCCAAAAAAACAAACGATCCAATTAAAAAATGGGCAGAGGACTTGAAGAGACATTTTTCTGAAAAGGACATACAGATGGCAAACAGACATATGAAGAAATGCTCAACCTCACTAACCATCAGAGAAATGCAAATAAAAACCACAATGAGATACCACCTCACCCCAGTCAGAATGGCTATCATCAATAAATCAACAAACAACAAGTGCTGGCGCGGATGTGGAGAAAAGGGAACGCTTGTGCACTGTTGGTGGGATTGCAGACTGGTGCAGCCGCTATGGAAAACAGTATGGAGGTATCTCAAAATTCTGAAAATGGAACTACCTTATGATCCAGTAATTCCACTCCTAGGTATCTATCCGGAGAAATCCAGAACTTCAATTCAAAAATCTCTATGCACTCCTATGTTTATTGCAGCACTATACACAATAGCTAAGACATGGAAACAACCAAAATGCCCATCGGTAGATGACTGGATTAAGAAACTGTGGTACATTTATACAATGGAGTATTATGCAGCCATAAGGAAGAAAGAAATCTTACCATTTGCAACAACATGGATGGATCTAGAGAACATTATGTTAAGTGAAATAAGTCAGACAGAGAAAGATAAGTTCCATATGATCTCACTTATTTGCGGATTCTAAAGAAAAGAATAAGTGAATGAACTAATCAGAAACTGTTTGGGAGACAATGAGGAAAAACTGAGGGTTGCTAGATGGGCGGGGGGAGTGGGGGGTGGGGGGGAGGGTGAGGGGATTGGAGGGCAGTCGGTGACCACAGGATGGCCACGGGGTTTGAAAATTAATCTGGGGAACGTAATTTGGTGGTTACCAGAGCGTAAGGGGGTTGGGGGGTGGGGGATGAGGGTGAGGGGGATCAAATGTACGGTGATGGAAGGGGAGCTGACTCTGGGTGGTGAACACACAGTGTGATTTATGGATGATGTGATTCAGAATTGCATAACTGAAATCTATGTAATTCTACTAACAATTGTCACCCCAATAAATTAAAAAAAAAAAAAAAATTATATGAGTCACATTCACAATCCTCAAATGATATCAAGGTTTATTGAATAGGTCAGACATAGTGACAGATTGGAGGATCAAAAAGGTTTTACTGGCCTGGCAATGAGAACTATAGAACTATAGTTTTTTGGGTTTATCATTGCGAAGAAATCAATTAGAGCTGGAGGCCCTGTTGTGTGTGTGTGTGTGTGTGTGTGTGTGTGTGATTTATTAGGCTTTAAGAGACATTAAAATTTATATCTGCAAGAAAAGAAGGCCAGAGTTTGGGCGTTGTTGCAAGTGTAGGGAGCATTTAATAGAGTGACAACATCAGTATGAAGCAGGAATATCATAGATATTTGGTCAAGAGGTTCACGTCTGAGGCATGTCTGTGGAAGATTTGTGTTGGGGAAGTACAATTTTATTCTCTGTATTTTTGTCTCTTATACATAACCTTTGCCTGAGATTGATGACTGCTTTCTATCAAGTGCGCTTGTTAAACCATATAACTTTTCTCTCGTTTGCTCTTGTCACACTGAGTTCCTTTATAGACATAGCTAAAAAAAGTAACCTCTTTAAAATGTCTTGGCTTAGTAGATACTTTAAAAATCATTTAACCTTTGGAATTGCTGCTTAATTGTTATAAAAACTGATTAAATTTCCTGGAAGAAAAAGCTTTACAGAAGATTGCAAATTTATCTAGTTTGCCAATTTCATTTAACATTCCTGCTTTCAAAATATATTGAGATAAAAACGGACCCTTAAGGTACAATTTTTAAACAATGCAAAAAGATTCAGAAAATACACATGATCTTAAAGTTCTTCAGGCTCTGAATAACACAATATAGACATTAATTTTACGTGTGAAATTGAGGCTCATGTAAATACATTTTATTTTATCTTCTTACTTATACAGAGGAAATACAAGTTGAAATTCCCTCTGTCTGCAAAGTAGTAATAGTTAGAGGAGGGTAGTTTGAGGTGGGAATAGTTTCCATTATTTGTATGACTCCAAATGGTTTAGCTAGAGGTAGTTTTTAAAATATCTTTGCTGCAGAAATTATGTCAGGTGGACTACATCATGGTTTCAATCTCACTGCAGTTCTGGGAACCCATAAATAATGAGAGCAGGACAATTCAGGAGACTCTGGCCAAGAATACAAAAGACATGGATTTTCCTTTTTGTTTTCCCCTCATAAGTGATGAATCACAGTAAATGTATTCTTAAAATCGATTGTTTAAGGAATGCAGGTCTAATGAGTATAGATTTCAGGTCACAGACAATGTACAAAAACAAACCAAAAGGCACTCCTTATTTTTCCATAACAGTTTTTAGTTTGAACCCCTATTCTGTCTGCTGGTGAAGACCAACTCTGTTGATTCAGTCATTTCAGGGGTACCTGCCCTCCTACACATTTCTCCCGTATTGGAACTTCTTCTAAGTTCCATAAGGCTTATGGGGACTCTAGGAGAATTTCTTCTCATCCTCGGTTATTTTCATTTATCCACTATCACATTAGGTAAGATGTACATTATTTTTCCCATTTCCAATAATTAGTCCATGTGTGTAACCACTGTATTTACTGTCTCAATCACATGAGTTTTGCACCCCACTTGGTATACAAAAAAACTTGGTCTCTGCGTCTTGGCACCAAGGATAAAGGGGGGATCGCTTCATTTAGACAAGCCTCATAGGCATTTTACCTACTGTTCTCCTACTATACTGAAGAAGCGGACACAGCTGTCAAGTTCCTCTCTGTTTTACATAAAAACAGAGAACACAGATCCTCTCTCCTTTCAGATTCCAGGGTGTCTTTGCCTCTCGGTCCCAGCCTCTAAGGGCTCTTTCTTAGAGAACCAACAGCATATAGACTTCTTGCTTTCACTGTCTGTTCTCTTCTTCTTCCCACTGTCCCACATCCCCATTGCTAAAGGGAGACTTTCTCTAGTGTGGCGGTGATGTGAGTGACTTTTTCTTTCTTCTTTCCAATGTATTATTTAAAGCATGCATTTTAATAAAGGGCTTAGATGTGGGGACCTCAGAAACTGAAGCCCTTGAAAATTAATTGGGTTTTGAAACTCAAAAGTCATGTCTCTGCCTTTCTGTTGATTCATCACTCTCCCTAAGACTGCATCATTATACTCATTTGTCTTAGCAAGGAAGAATCATAGGGCAATAGAGTTAATATATCAAAATATTACAGCCACATTTGTGTTATTAGCAATATTTATGAAAATATTTCTTTATATTCTTGAACATCTCATTTTCAAGAACTGTGGAGTCTTACTTAGAACTAACAAGTGAACCTGCTGCAGTCTCGTGAATGATAGTAGAAGACATGAGACTCTTGGGTCAGAGACAAAGGTTAACTTATTATTCACAGAAATAGCAGTAGCCAGGGTACCGATCAACATTCCTGAAGCCCCAATTCCCACCAATGATCCTAAGATTTACAGATGACACACATATATATAGTGGGTTATGTTATAGAGGAAGACCATTCAGCTTAGGGAATCTGAATTACCCCCAAATTTAGTCACTGAAAACAACAAAATTTATTATTTCACAGTGTCTGTGGGTCAGCATTCTGGGCACAGGTTAGCTCAGGGACTCTCACAACATTGCAATAAAGGTGTCAGCTGAATTTGCAGTCTTTTCTCAAGTTTAACTGGGGAAGGACCTGCTTCTAACCTCACACGAACGGTTATTGCTAAGGTAAAGCTTTTCACAGGCTGTTGGATGGAGGCTCTCTCTACCTGGAAGCTTGGCTCATCAGAGAGAGCCAGCAGAGAGAACCAAAGAGCACCAGTAAGAGTGGCAGAAAGACAGAAGACTCAGTCCTTCATATCCTAATCTTGGAAGTAACATCCCATCATTTTTACTATATTCTATTCATTAGAAGTAAGTCCCTAAATTCTAGCTCACATCCATGGGGAGAGGATTACACAAGGGAGTGAACCCCAGGAGGCAGGAGATCACTGGGAACCATTTTAGAAGTAGACTACCACAGATACATTTATGGATTTACTTATAAAGATATGGCAATAAAGAAAAGTTTGCAAAGCATCTTAATGTACTGAAAGAACCTTTGACATCAGACTGGAGATGTGGGCTCTCATTTGAACTCTGCTATTAATTGAGCAGTCTACCTAAATTCCATGGGTCTCACTTTATCTCTAAAAGGAGTATATTGATAAAGATGTTTTCAAAGATCTTTTCTTACTCTAAGAAATTACTAAAAATCAATGTTTCAAATGTTCCTAGGACATAAAGTAGTAGAATGATAAAATGAAGAATAATATCTTTGTACAGGCATACATATTTGGCACTAATTTTTATGATGTTTTAAATTTGATTAATTAAAATTTTCAAGATTTAGCTTTTATTATTGAATGTTATTTAGATTGCTCTGTGAGGTCTTTGGGGGAAATGCTGAAAAAGTGAGAAATTTCACTCTTGACCAGAACTTTAAACTGAAACTAGATGCATTATGATTTTTGAAAGTTATTAAATGAGGCCCTCACACTTTCTGATTGGTCTCCTGGCATTATCTATTCAATAGCATCTTTATTAGGGGGTTTTATGAAATATTCTCTTGAGGAGAGCTTGAAGGCCTGTTAATGGCTGTACCATTCTTTAGGGTGAAAAAGTTTCCTTCATTTGAGAAGGGGGAAAGGTGTATCAAGTCAAAGAAATTAAGCTGAAAGTATGGAACATATCAGTAGATGTTTTTCTCTTCCAGAAAATAACCAAAAGGAAAATTATTGTAAGATTTCTATTTTCAGGTGTGCAGGGGCCTGTAATAGTTAAGATTGTTTTTCTACTATAGGTGACACAATATTTCAATGACAGAAATGCAATGAATTCAGGTCATTAGGACTTTTAAAATTTTTTTACAATAAAGTTAATAAATAACCATTATAAAACACTTAAAAATACATTCAAATATAGGGAATAACTATTACTTACTATTACATATTACCAAAATAATCATTGATAGTATTTTAATATGTTTGGAATAATTCGTAATATTTTAGACCCTAAGCTTACAAAAATGAACAAAACATGGTCCCTGCTTTCAAGATGTTTGTAGTCTACTGGAGAAAATAGATATATAAATACATGATTAAAAATCAGTATGGTAAATTTATTAAAGAAGATATGTATCACATGTTACAGAAGCATGAAGGATGAACACCTAGGTCAGTGTGGTTGTGGTGGAGTTGGGTGTCAGAGAATATTTCTTAGAAACGATGCAAGAGTGAACTTTAAATGATGAATCTTAAAGTGACTAGTTTTGAATTAGGAGAATGAGGACAGGGAAATGGGGGGTGTCGGCTAACATGGATACCAAGATTCTTTCCTTTTTCCTTTTTCGTGTGTTCTTTCTTCTTCTTCTTCTTGGCATGGGTCTTACCCCCACATCCAAGACTCTGTCAGGTGGGGGTCGTGCCGCCAAGGCACTGGGTGGCCGCACCTCCATGCACCTCCCCTGCACGGCTCTGGAATGTTGCTCTCTGGCCTGTTGAAACTATGACAGTGTCCCCCCCACTTCCTTGGAAAAGGAGGAGGCTGCCCTAATGTTCTCAGAATCAGCTTCAGGGCCATTCTTCCCTATAGTTTTGAAGAATACCACGCAATAGCAGCTGAGTAGCTCTGTGATTTGGTGCCGTAGATCTAAGATGTCTGACAGCCTTCCCTTTTTCATCCTGTCTCTATCTTCTTCAGTTCAAACTGGCAGTTTTTGCTGGGGTGCCTGATTAAGGCAGTGGCTGACACCCACACTTATCTCTTTATCAAGTGACTGCTTGGCCGTGACCTTAGTGTTCTCTTCTGAACACATTTTCTCAGGTTTCACAATATGGACAGGCTGAGAATTTTCCAAATCTTTAGGTTCTGGTTGCTTTTTTGCTTAATAATTTCTTCTTCAATTCATTTCTCTCTTCTCACATTTTACTATATAAGCAGTCAGGAGGAACCAAGCCACTCCTTCGATACTTTGCTTAGGAATCTCCTCAGCTAAATATCCAATTTCATCACTTGCAAGTCCTACCTTCCACAAAGCACTAGACCACAAACACAGTTCAGCCCAATTCTTTGCCACTTTACAACAAGGATTTCTCTAGTTTCTCCAGTTTCCAATGACATGTTCCTCATTTCCAGAACTCACCACAATGGCCTTTAATTTTTCTACAGCTCTCTTCTTTTCTTTTTTGAGTCTTCATCAGAATCACCATTAATAGTTCCTTTATAGCAGTATTGGCTTTTTCTAGCATGCACCTCAAAATTTTTCTTGCCTCTACTCGTCACCCAGTTCTAAAGCTACTTCCACACTTTAGGTATTTGTTATAGCAGCACCCCCACTCTTGGTACCAATTTTCTGTATTAGTCAACTTGGGATACAATAACAAAACCATAGACTTAAACAACGAGATGTATTTCTCACAATTATGAAGGTTAGGAGGTCCAAGATCAGTCACTGGCAGATTCTGTCCTTGGCGAGAGCCTGTTTCCTGGCTGCAGGTGGACAACTTCTTGCTGTGTTCTTACATGCAGAGAGATTGACAGCTCTGGTGTCTTTTCCTCTCCTTATTAGAACACGAATCCCCTCGTGGAGGACTCACCCCCATGGCTTCATCTCCACATAATTACCTCTCACGGCTCCAACTCCAAAGACCGTAACGCTGGGGTTAGTTTCAACATAAAAATTTTGGAGAAATGCCAACATTCAGTCCATAACAGATGGCTTTTAGGGGAGATAATTTTAGAGGTCATGAGATGAGAAGGACTCAGATATTATCTTCTAAATACCATTCTCCACAGAAAGGAAACAGGTTCTTGGAGGAAATGGCTGATTCCAGGTGTGGGACAGTAAAAGGACAAAATGACTGGAAAGTGACAAAGGAAAGGAAAAAGGACAAAGTGACTGGAGTATCTGTGCCAGAAAGGAAGGAAATGTCTAAAGAATGAAGTGGACATGTTAAATGGACAATTAAGTGCAACATCGATTCAGAAAACTAGACCTGCTTACTATGAGGGACCTTACTGTGTTTCTCTGAAAATAAGACCTAGCCAGACCATTAGCTCTAATGTGTCTTTTGGAGCAAAAATTAATACAAGACCTGGTATTATATTATTATATTATATTATATTATATTATATTATATTATATTATATTATATTATATTATATTATACTGGGTCTTATAGTAAAATATAAGGTAGGCAATGGGCTAGAGGGTTCATATAGTACCACTTGTATTCTATGCACATAGTGGATTCTCAGTGAAAAAGGAATGAATAAATGAAACTCCTACAAATAGACTGGAGTGTGTGTGTGTGTGTGTGTGTGTGTGTGTGTGTGTGTGTGTGTGTATTTTCAACAGCTTCTTAACTGGTCTTTTCGTTTCTGCCTTTCGCTTCTACAACCAATTCTAAATAAGCAGCCAGAGTGATCCTGTTTAAAAGAAGTCAGATCATGTCCCTCTTTGGTTTAAACCCTTTATGGCTGTCCATCTCACTCAGAGTGAAAGTCAGACTCCTAAAGCTATAAGGTATTGCAGTCTGGCTTTTGTTGCCTCTCTGATTTTATCTCATTTGACCCTCACCCGAGTCACTCTTCTCAAGCCAAAGTGGCTTCCTTTCTGTTTTTCATAGAAGCCTGGCATCTCCTTTGCCCAGAACATACATGGCATACAAATAGGACCTCAGGAATTATTGGTTTGATGAATGACAAAAAAGAGGTATGTGTGTGGTGTGTGATAAGAGTTCTAGATGTGTTAGTAAGACTTTTAAATATTCATGAGCAAAGCCTCTGTCTGAGACTTTTGTTTTCTGTGTCTTCTTCAAAGCCTAAGCCAGAGCAGAGTACCTGAAGAAAGGAATGGAACTGAGGTGAGTCAGTGGTTTAAATTGGACCAAGTAAATAACGGGACATTTCTTAATTCCATGTTTTAACTCAGAAATCTGGGAAACATTTGTCCAAATGACTCAGAAATTACAAAAAACGGTCTTTGTATCCCTTTTTTCTTTTCCCCAAGCACTCAGCAGTTTTCATGGATCTTGTTCTCTTGCACTGAATGTGGTTGCTCATATATTAATCTCTAGGCATTTTACGGAGTAAAAATTTTAGAAAATATTGTCCTATTCTTTAACTTAATTTTTTATGCCATGGACTTTAGCTTATAGTACGTTGGGAATTTACAAAAAATTCTTCACAACATATTCCCTGTATGTAAATATAATATAGTGATAAGAAACTGAAAAGATACATGATTTATATATGCATATGTTCAACAAATGTTTCATTATGACTATATTCATTTGAAAAATAGTTATGGAGAATTTATGATGTGCTGGGCACAATTCTAAGGGCTCAAATTCAGCAGTGAACAAAACAAAGCTCCTATAGTAAATGATTCATAATAAATTATGTAGAATTTGGAGTTTTACAGCTATAAGGGGATATAGAAAATATAGTGAAATACACTAATTTTACAACCAAACAGACTTCTACCAGAGAGCATAGGTGATTTCCCACAAGGTCGCACAATTAATGTCAGAATATAAACTAGAAGTTGTTTTGATGATTTCTACTACATCAGCTGACAATCAGTTCTTGCAATAGGAGAAGAATACTAAACTTCTTTGTACAAGTATTCTGAGATCTTCTGCCTTTCCTAGGACATAACAAAAGGGCTCAATTTCAGACATTTATGTTTAGGACAGCTGTGCAATTTATTGTTATTTTTATTATGATTTTTATCCATCTGTCCTACAATCTGCTCACCCAGCCGAGACCAATTATCATGACAAAAACACTTTTGTTGATGATATATGTGATGCCAAGAGTGAATTCTGAGTCATATTAGTTGTGTACAATTTGATTAACATGGAGCATCATTTATTCTAGGATTTAGTTGGCTGTCCCTTGTAATTTGGTTATTTCTTTCGAGCCGGCAATTTATGTCACCATTAAAATGGCCAGATTGTGAGATAGGCCTTCGGCCTTCAGAATGAGGTAATTCAAGGTTAAGGTGGTTAAGGGGTAGCCTTTAATTCAGGTGACCTGGACTACCCTCCTGGAAAATGAATGAAAAAGAGAACTCTGGGGGAGTTAATTTTTTGATAATCTAACACATTAGTAATCATCTTGGGTCCATGCTTTCAGCCCTGCCAGAAACTCTGAGAAATGGATTTGGCAGAAGGAAGAAACTGACTGAGTGATGTACTGCTTCAACATTACATTGTAGGAAGCAAGTGAAACCTAAGAGAGCTAATATTTCACCACTTAATATAATTTCATTGGTAAATATGAGGTGCCAGAACATTGATGTTTACGTCCCTAGAAGGTAGTGGATGATTTAATTTTATAACCTACTTAAGTTCACCTTTAAGTATATTTTATTAGGAAAAAGTTGAGACATGCATTAACCTTTATTAATATATAACAAAACAAGTAATGCTTCCTTTCTCAAACCCCGCTACAGCAACATTAGTAAGTATTACACAAAACGACCTGTGTGTGTGAGTATATTGTCACTCAGAATGAATTGAAGACATCAAAATAATCTTTTGCAAAAGATTAATTGGTGTTCCAGACTAAATCAAATGAGAGATGCCTTGGTCAAGCATCAGCGTAGAATTTTTCTTATTGCCTTTGATCACTCTTTTTGTACCTGAAGACAGTACATTAGTGACACTACAGCTTAGAGGAAGAATGGATCTCACCACCGCAAGCTGTCTTTCAGTGAGACCTTAGAGCATCTCTTTTGACCGTGCTCCACCCTGGACTTCATTAGCTTTCTCTCTGGGAACTGACCCAGAAATCTTCTTTTGTCACTTTCTCACACAAAGAAACGAAAGGAGCTTACAAATGAGAAGGTAGCTATTTAACCCTTGACCTTTAATGATGCATAAAAGCATATTAGAGTGATTTGATGATTTTTTAAAAGTGTATTTTTCTTTTCTTACATAACTTAGTTTAGGAAAATAATAGCGACCGCAAAATAAGAATGTACTAGCATACAAGCCTTTGGAAGACAGTTTTTCCTTGACAACCTTTCCCTCTACAGTGAAATTTCAGAGAGACTTTCAGGATAGTGTTGGAGAGACAACAAGACATTTATTTCCTTGTTGTAGAAATTAAGAAGCAAAAGTTATCATTAATGAGATGATGCCAGAGAATGCCAGAGACATTCCTAGAATGGGAAAATCAGACTTTCTAAATGGCCTGATGTGTATTCACAAGTTTTCTTTTATGTAAACGTATCTAGCAGTTTTTATTTGTCATCTGGCCATTTCTTTTTAATATATGTACTTGGAGTGGGGAAGGCTGGCTGTGGGATTATAGATAGTAATTAGTCCTATACAGACCCTAGCAGAGAAGTAGGCATTCGGGTTTTGACAGTCATTAAAATTTTATCTCTTTGATTGTGCATACTTGAGCACAATTATTTAATCTCTCTAAGCCTCAATTTTTCAGTTGTCTAATGAAATGATAATAACTACTTTTCAGGATTGTTTTGAGAATAAGTACCATACTGGGTTGTGTGGGTACAGGGATGAGTAAAACAGGATCCCTTCCATCAAGGGGCTTATACTCTCAAGGACAAGATAAACACAGCTCATGGTAAGTGATAAAGCACACACACACACACACACACACACACACACACACACACACACACGATAGTAGAGAAGGTCAGGGGAGTTCAGTGTTCAGTAAAGACTTCTTACTGTGTTTTTATAAAGTGCTTAACATAATTCTTAGCAATAGCAAATCATAGATTTATTAGACTAGTCCTGGGGGAAACCAAGTTTTATAATCATATTCCAATTAGTTTCAGTGAACAAACATTTGTTTTTCCCTCCTCTATATGCCAAGCATTCTGTATTCAGCCTCAGGATACAACAGCAGACAATACAGGAAAAGAGAGCCCTTGGACCAGATGGCAACAACAGTAAAGATTGAAGGAAGGTTGTTATGAGAGCTGTCCTGATTTTGACAATTCCTGAGTGGCTCACTCTCTTCCTCATTCCAAGAGGAGCCCAGTGGAAATGTCTGTTATCAAGTTCATAGTTGAAGTAATGGTACATGCTCAGACTAAGGCTGGATTTGACAGCCTTGTAATAAAATGATTATTGAAATTCCAAGATACTTTGATATCTAACTAAATTTTAGGAAATTTATTTCCCAGCTTGTGTAATTGATGTACCAGGACTTAGAATTTCCAAGTAATCATTTTCTGGCAAGTTGACACTATTGTGATAGTCTTATTTTTGGATCACTATGGAAATTTGAAATACAGAATGATATTCATGCATTTAATTAATATTTAACAAGACTATATCATTCACATATAAAACTACAAACTTCTAAACACCAAATTCTTGATCTTGTGAGTCTGACTCCAAAGCTGAATCTGTAGTGACATATTTCCTATTTAGATTATTTTGACCCCACAGGTTGCCTTCCTGAGTTTCTCATAGAAATCTTCCAGGGGCATTCACATTCACTTATATCTACTTGCTTTTCATAGTAGGTTGCCAGTAATTGGGATTGTTTTAGAGCTAAGGCCCTGACTTCGGCCAAACAAAAAGCAATAGTGTCAACCATGAAACAGATATGAAGAAAATACTGCTTTCATTTTATTAAGTAAGAAAAAAACCATTGCATTTGCTTAGTTCTAAGCATGAATATTTGAAAGTAATAGTAAGAACTTCCTTAGACTTGACCCATATAATATGCATATAACTTTCATCTTGCTCTGTGCTTTAGAACTTACATTCATCCTCCAAAACTCCAAGTAGCAATTCATTCCCCATTAAAAAAGAATCAGAGCTTCTGATCCTCAAGAAATAATTTTTTTTTTTTTTACCATGCTATCCATGCTATTCCATCACAACATGAAATATTTGGTTACAGTTAATTTATCATGTATATCATAAACAGATGTAAATTTTTAGGTTAATTTTTTATATTCACTATTTTTTAATTAAAAGTTAATACTAAACATGTTGAGTGTCCCTCCTATTCCAGATTCATTCATCTTTTCCTTTTTGTCCTACTCTTCTCACCTCTACCATCTAACCTGCTGCTCCCAGAAGAAACTCATCTAACAGGTTTTTTTGTTTTGCTTTTTTTTGGTGGCTCTTTCTAGAATGTCTGGTCTGGGCTAATGGAGAGAACACGTGTAGGCACTCCAGCTGAGCTGTAGCTACAAGTCACCCCAGCCCGTGTGGTAGACATGTGAGTGAAGCTGCTTCTGCTTCCAGCCCCCAACAGCCAACTCACCCCCAGTCATACTCGTCTTTCTAGAAACAACAAGAAACCGTATTCCTGACCCACAAATTTCGTGAACATAATGAAATGCTTATCTTACACAGCTAAGTATTGGAGTGGTTTGTTATGCTGCAGTAGGCATTGGATAGTATATTTTAATATCTGATAAGGCTAGAACTTACTCATTATTCTTTTTCAGAAATTTTCTGATTAGTCTTGCTACATTTTCACATACATTTTAGAAACATTGTAGTCCCCCTAAAGCACCTTGTCTGCCACCATTACCACTAAATATATGTGTATAAATATGACATAAATATAATTTTCTTAGATTGGCTTAAAAATTATAAAATCTTATAATTCTAAAATTTTATTAAATTTATTGGGTTGACATTGGTTAATAAGATTATATAACTTTCAAGTGTACAAATTCTATGATATATCATCTATGTATTGCATTGTGTGCTCACCACCCAGAGTCAAGTCTCTTTCCGTCACCCTATAATTGACCCCCTTTTCTCTTTTCCACCTCTCTGCACCCTTGTTCCCCTCTGGTAACCATGAGACTGTTGTCTCTGTCTATAAGGTTTTTTGTTTGTTTTTTCTTAATTTGTTGCTTTCTCTTTTATATCCCACATATGAGTGAAATCACACAGTTCTTGTTTTTTCCTGTCTCACTTATTTCGCTTAGCATGATATTCTCAAGATCCATCCATACCGTCACAAATGGCAGTATTTCATCCGTTCTGATTGCTGAGTAGGATTCCATTGAGATCTTTTTGAATCTAGCTAAAGTGAACTGCCTCATCAACAGTCACCCTCTTTCACATTACCCAACATTTTTCTTCATAGCATATCTAAAATAAATAAATAGATTGAGTGCTAGCAATCTTTTCCCTTAGAACATTGCCTGATACCAGAAGGTACTCAATGGATATCCGTTTACTGAGAGATTATCTTATTAGTACCTATCTATGAGGTAGATACTTTCACTTTTTTTTTTAACAGTTGAGGAAACAGGCACAAAATATTTATTTGCTCAAAGTCACATGGTAGGTAAAATGTTAGAGTTGGGATTTGATCCTTGTTACATGAAGATGCAAAAAAATAGTGTGAAAAGGCCCAAAAGATTAGGAATAATAACTAATGCTTTTTGGCTGCATTGTAGATGGTGAACAGGAAATAATGTTTAAGATGTAAGTTGCTTCATATACTAAACCATCTTAAACACCAAGTTCAAAAGTTTGGACTTGATTTAGAAAGCAGAAGAGAGAGATTTTTAGAGCATACTCTGCTGTATTGCTTTGCTTTTTCGCACACTGATCTCATTGCCCAGTTCCCATCTCTCCACATCTTCATCTCCTTTAGTGAGTATTAAAACCAACATTTATATCCCTGTGGTAAACCGTATTGGGACTGGACTGGACATATTTCCATATTTTATATATATATGTGTGTAATTATACTACATTTATATGTAGTATAATTGACTTACAATATTATATTAGTTTCAGATGTACAACATAGTGATTTGATATTTATATACATTATGAAGTGATTACCATGATAAATCTAGTTAACTTCTGTCACCACACAAAGTTACTACAGCATTATTGACTATATTCTCTATGCTGTTTGTTACTTGTCCCTATATTAAATACTATTTAGAACAACCAAAAATAACTTAGATGCTTGCTCCAGGTAATACATGCCCTTGGAAGATAAGACTATGTACTAGTTAAAATAATTTACCTACCAAAACGAACAGCTTCGTCATCTAGATTGGCTTCAAAACCAACCCACAATTATTTCATGAACTCTGCCCATTTCCATCCAGTTCTCATCTAGTCCCCTGCATTCCTACATCCACCTTAAAGGCACTGAGCACAAGTCTCAAAATCCATCATCTTCCCCTGCCTTCACTGTTCTGAGCTACTACTAAATCTTTGCCAAGGTAATGTTATTGCTTGCTGCAGTAAGTCTAATAAGTTTACATTTGTTTAATCTTCAGATTTTCCTGATGGACTTTTGGGAGCTGACAGTTGACAATTCATGTTCACTTTTTAAAATGTGTTTAATCTGTACAAAGTTTCAGGTGTATAAAGCAACATAATAGTTAGACATCTACACCCGTCACAAAGTGATAAACTCCCTCCCACAAGCTACTACCCCTGTGACATCTTATATAATTGTTACAATGTCATTGACTGTCATCTTTACGCTATACTCTGCCTCCTATGACTACGTATCTATACATATTTAGTTATAGTTGACATACAGTATCATTCCACGTCAGCTTCAGGTGTACAGCACATTGGTCAGGCATCTACACAGTCTATGAAGTGATCCCCGTGATAAGTCCAGGCCCTATCTGACACCTTACATAATCTTTACAACATTGTTGATTATATTCTCCAAACTGTATTTCATATCCCCATGACTATATTGTGTCTACTAATTTGCACTTTCTAATCCCTTCATGTCCAATTTTTATAATACTCAGCTGAAGCATCATTTCCCTTGGTAAGCCTGAGATATCCCCTTAAGTTCTTCTTTGCCCAGGTACAGTGAATGCTCCCCTCCTATGCCCCCACACGTCCTTGTACATACTTCCCATACTCTATCAGAGTGTGATCCTGCTGTTATACTGTTGTCTTCTCTCTTAGACGGGGGACCCTAAGGGTAGTCGCCATGACTTTCATGATTGTATATTGTTAGCATTCCCTTGAACCCTGAATGGTGCTCAATGATGTTGAATTGTTGACTGCTGTACTGAATGAATGAATGAATGAATGAATGAATGAATGAACAAACACAGGCAGACAGACTAATAATAAGGAGATCGGATAGAAGGTTATTGCAATAGCTAATCAATGAGGTAATGGGGGCTAATGAGTAGAAATGCGTAGCTTCCTCCAAGATCAAACCAGGAGAGTCCACGCACCATGGGGATATTTCCAAGATTCAATTGAAGAGAAACACTAGTTTTATATTTCTATCAGTGGTTTTCAACATCGAAAGTGGCTATAAATTGAAATAAGCTAAGTTGTTTTAAAAAATGCCTCAGGGCGGTCGGATGGTTCCGTTGGTTAGAGTGTGAGCTCTGAACAAGGTTGCCAGTTCAATTCTCGCATGGGATGGTGCGCTGTGGCCCCACCCCTCGCACCCCGCAACTAGATTGAAAACGGCCACTGAACTTGGAGCTGAGCTGTGCCCTCCACAATTAGATTGAAAACAACGACTTGACTTGGCGCTGATGGATCCTGGAAAAACACACTGTTCCCCAACATTCCCCAACACAAATTAAAAAAAAGAATGCCTCTTTCCTGAGCATTACCTTCACTCTATCCTTTTTAGTTAATTTCCAGGACATTAGAATATTTTAAATATGCTCCTGAAAACTCTAAGGATCAGACAAGGTTGGGAATAATTGGTCTAAATGCTCACTGTTGCTATTTCTTCTGTTGCTATTTCTTGGACATCCTCTAAGCCCTGGATTCTCCAGGAGGTGCAATTAGTAAGAGGACATATGAGATCCTCCTGCTAAGGGAAATTCGCAGAATTTTGTACAAAAGATATGAGATGATGGTGGGTCAGGTAGTTTAGAAAGTATATTCAATATGCTCAACATTTTTTTTTTTTAATTTGGAAAAAGAAAAAAAAATCTATTGTTTGTGTAATTCAATTTATGAAAACTCAATGCAGGTAAGAAAACAAAATACTGCAATTCTCAGTAGAGGCATGCTCCTTCAGGAGTTTCTCAGAATTGTGTTTTTTGGGGTGTGTGTGGAGACTTGAAATGTGAATGCTTATCAAAAGGCAACATGTGTTTAAGAGACTGTAAAACACGGTGTGCCCTAGAGTTAGAAAAGTGGGTATATGCTTCTTCTCTGTGCTCCCTTAGCAGCCTCTACTTACCATTGTTTGCACTTCTCCATGCTCAGTATGGACACTTCTGTTTAGTTTACTCTTCCTCTCCATTAATGTGTAAGCACTTGAAGGGGGGCAGGATGATAACTTTACTCTTTATTCCCAGGTTTAGTGTCTAGTAACACTCAGCAGGAGTTGATTGATTCAAAAGATGAGGGAAAATAAGAATGAGAAATCTGTCGTTTGTCTACATCAGGGGTGTCCAAACTGCGGCCCGCGGGCCAACGGCGGCCCGCGATCCATTGTTAATTGGCCCGCAGCAAATTCCAAAAATATATTTAGTTTACTTAAATAAACCAGGTGAGGCGATACGTACTTCACCTCGAGTGAGTGGCCCGGCTGTTTGTGTATTTTACCGCATATGGCCCTTGGTGAAAACCGTTGAAAAAAGTTTGGACACCCCTGCTCTAGATTTAGCTAGAGAATAATGCAAATGAGGTCATGGATGTGACTTTATGCTGGATCAGAGCCAGATGGTTACTCAGAGATACTGTCTCTTGACCTTGAGGCCGCTCCTTTAAGCCGAGGCAGCTGCTTTGCATATGCTGGGGCATGAGAGAAAAACACTGCCACTATTAACAGCTCAAAGGACAGTCCTAGAGATGGTGGTTACTAGCACCATTGGGTATCAAGTCCAACTCCATTGATTTTCTCTTCCACAAATGAGAGAACATTACTTCTCATAGGGTAGCTATAAGGATTAAATGAATGCATGTGTGAAAAATATCTAAAATAATAATTAGAAAAATCTTCACTAACTGCCCTTGAAAAAGAACAGGTTTGCCATGATACTGACATCTGGGCAGAGATATTTTAAAAAGGATTCAAGAATCAGAAGAGTTGTTGGGCTCGATGGACTTTAAGGCTTCATACCCTCCTGAGATTTCATTATTTTAGCTCTTTCTCATTTCAAGAATAAAAAAAGGTGCAGAATGATAAATGATTTGCCATATGACCATCTATTACTCATCTTTTGGGATTCAGCTAAAACATCATTTCTTCAAAGAGGATTTCTCAAATATCACTTCTCCCAATTCACCTTCTCTCCCATATAGCACACTACTGCTGTTACCATAAGTTGTAACGAACTATTTTTTGTGATTATTTATTCAATGTATTTATTTTACACTAGATTACAAACTACACGAGGGTAAAAACCAAATCTTTTTCTCACATATGAGATCAGAAAATTACGTTCGTGAACTCATCTTAGAAAAAGTGCTCATACCTCACTGCTGAATATCACTACAGTCACCTCCGAAGTACTCCCCTTGGGAAGCGATGCACTGATGCCAGCGCCTAGTCCACCCTTTAAAGCAATTTGGGAACTCTTTTTCTGGAATGGCTGTCAGAGATGCCATTGTATTACCCTTGATGTCCTGAATGTCACCAAAATGTCTTCCTTTCAATATTTCCTTTATCTTCGGGTAAAGAAAGAAGTCACTGGGGGCCAGATCAGGTGAGTAGGGAGGGTGTTCCAATACAGCTTTTTGTTTACTGGCTAAAAACTCCCTCACAGACAGTGCCGTGTGAGCTGGTGCATTGTCATGATGCAAGAGCCATGAATTGTTTGCAAAAAGTTCAGGTTGTCTAACTTTTTCATACAGCCTTTTCAGCACTTCCAAATAGTAAACTTGGTTAACTGTTTGTCCAGTTGGTACAAATTCATAATGAATAATTCCTCTGATATCAAAAAAGTTTAGCAACATCGTTGCGACAAGTTCACGACCTTAATTTTCAGACATTTCTAGTTTTATTGGGTGATTATTTCACAATATATACAAATACCAAATCATTATGTTGTACACCTGAAACTAATATAATGTTATATGTGAATTATGCCTCAATAAAAATAACATTTAAAAAAATTTTTTTAAATTGTCAACAGTTTTCCATCATAGTTAAAACATCTTAATTAGAGAAGGCATGAATTGTCAATAAACAAAACTTTAAATTATCATAATGTTTGAAAAACAACTAAACATTTAAATGTACATTAAATCTTATGCTACAGAACAAAAAATAGAAAACAATTTTTAAAAATTTTGTTTACTTTATTTAAAATCTTGCACTTTGTTCTATAAAAACCTGGTTAAATTTATTTATTCATTTACTCATTTCTTAATTTATTATAATTTTATTTTTATTGGAAAGATTAATCAATATAACGTTTCCACATCTGGTGAATTGTTTTCATTTCTACCACTACTTCTTATCATTATTCTTGGCAACTTCAATACCAATAAAATGATTAGTTCAACATGCTGGCCTATGAGGTCCATGATTTTCTTAATTCTATATTTCATTCTACCCACTTAGTTACCCCTATTGGAACTATCCTAGACCAGTGCTTTCCATACTGCAGATTGTGACACACTACTGCAGCTTAAAATTGATTTAGAATTTTAAAATGGGAATGGGATAGTATTTAAAACATCAGTATGAATTTAAGGATAGGTATTGTTTTGTGAAAATATGTATATACATACTAAACATCTGCAAAATTGTTTTCTTTTTGAGGGTTGCGGTCTAAGGAGTTCGTAAAATACTACTACAGACATCATCATCATCATCATCAATAAATGTAGCACTTCTGAAACCTCAATTTTAAGCAGCCTACACTTCTGTTTCAACTACCGCTTTCCTTTCTACCTCCTTTATGATAATAGGTCCACCTGAACATACTACCCCATGCAAACCTCCAATTCATTGACTGCAACACTTTTTTACTGTTCCGTGTCTCCTACTTCTCACTTTTTTCCTTGCCCAGGTTAGACTCCATGGTCTATCACCTTCATTGCAAGCAACGTCACCCCGTTTCCATCCATTTCACTTAAATGGCAAAGCCAATTATGTGCCTACTCCACACGACACCAATCAGCCTGGAATGTGGCCGCAGCCTGGAGACATACATACCTTTGTGAACTGGTTTTACTTTGCATTTGTGACCACAAGTCTCAAGTGAGACTTGCCCCTACAATCCCTCATTGCCTCTTTGACTATCCAGCCATATCACTAGCAGAACCATTTATGCTTTCCAACTCTGAGGAGCTTTCACACCTTCTTTCTCCATTAACCACCAATATCAACTACTTCCCTCTTTAATTCCCTGTGGTAAATTTACTCATCTCTTAAGGAAATAAGAACCACCATAATACAACTAAGTCATCTGTCCACTACCAAAGTTTCATCGTACTTTTTTCTTACCAATATGCTCTCTTTTTCTTCCTCCCATGACAATGGACTGCTCCCACTGTTACCTAAAGACAAACCTTCCACTTGCCATCACACATATCCTACCCCCATGAATTTCCCGTATTTGCCTTCATTTTTATGCTTTGTAGTCACAAACAGATCATAATATTCTAGCTAGGAACAAACACTATTTTTGTTGTTGTTGTTCTTTATGCTTCGTGTCTTGCTGGATACAATAGCTAGAGGACTGAGTAAGTTGGAGAAGCATGGGTGGTGCTCAGTGAGGTATAATATGCCTCCATGGGCAGCCAGAAATAACCCAATGTCATTCTGTGCCTACGGAGGCTCCATAAAGGGAGAAATAGCAAAGGATGTAAGGGGGGAATGAGAATACACTCTACTTTTTAAATGTTCTGAGAACTGGCCCTGCATCTATATTGCGATTATATAACATGACTTCCTAGTCAAATTGTCTGGCATTTGTGGGAAAAGTATAACAAGATTCTTCTCCTTGCCCTACAGCCCCCATTCTCTCCTTAAAATATGATCTGCCTTTCACTCCTTCCCACAGTTATGATCCTGATGTCGAAGGCAGAGAGAGTTTAAAGGTCTTTTCTCACTGGGACCTTGAAGTACTCATTTATAGAGTTTATGAGAAAGAAGAGTCTCTGTTTTCAATTTCTTCTGATGCATGTATTTCCATTTTCTGACCTTTCCAGAAACGGCCTTTAGAAGCAGTGGTTGTTGGGACTGGGAAATAATATGAACAACTCAAACTTTTTACCATATTCTGTCTCAAAATTGACCTCAGAGTCATCCCTCAAAAGACTCTTCTTATGACAGGTTCCTTCACCTAGGGAAATTCATGGCTTCAGAATTCCTTGCAAAGCATTTCTTAGAAAAATCTGCTCTCTATCTTATCCCCTCCAGCATGTGTTAATGATAGTTTAGATTTACATTTTAAAAATCTTTTAAAGTGCTTTCTTATCTAATGGTTGCCTTTCATTCTGGAAATGATTTATGAGTTAGATAAGGGAGTAACTCAGACTTAGAGGGGTTAAGTTATTGAGATTACTGGATTAAGTTTGGTCAACTTTCTAATTAGAACAGCATCTGGTGGTAGAACCCAAAGCTTGGAATTTCCATCTCTGAGTAATTTTTTTTACATGATTTCATTATTATATTGTGCAGGGGCCCATGAATATCCATCTTCTCTTTTTAAAAATACCCTTATGCCGCCAAGGAGAACAGTTCTAACTGAAAAGTGATTATAGTTAGATAATATTGACTGGGTTGGGTGGGGAAGGGAGAGGTCCTAGAGTGTTTCCTAAGCAAAGGGAGCTTACAGGTGATCAAGGGGCTAAAATAAGTTCACTAGGGCTGGGGTAAGAGGGGGAAGCTGAGAGTGACAGACTTGGCCCAAAACAGTGAACGCGATAGGAAGTCTTATAAGGCATGTTAAGATGTGTGTCTGATATAATTTTAGAAACAAAATATTAAATGTTCTAACTGAATGAGCTCACTTTAACTTTGAGAAAACTAAGAATCCAAGAGGTTAGCTAATTTGCTAAAGGCCACAAATCAAATTCAAAGCAGAGCTAGGACTAGAATTTAGATCAAATTTATGACATATGTGATGTCTTTATACATTTGATTGGCCTAATTCAGTGGTTCTCAGTATTTCCTATTATTGCCAGATTATTAGAATAACCTGTTTTTTTTTTCTTTTTTCATTTTTTTTTTAAATAATAGAGGGCTGAACTTTCCCTGAGATTTGATTAAATTGGTTTGGGATAGGGGTCTGGGCATTAGGATATTTTAAAAGCTCCCTAGGAGATTCTGATGTGTGGCTAGATAAGGAGCCCCTTGACTAAATTATAGGCCTTTTTTTTCTATAATAACTAGTGTAGCTAATGTGTGTTCTCCTATCTTTCCTTTGTATTTTTGAAACAAAAATAAAGATTCTTGCTATAAGTCTTCTGTTTTGTAGTGATGCAAAAGGAAGGGCTTTGATCTCTAGAAGTTTAGGAGATCAGAAGCACTTTCTCAAGTATAGTTAATGGTGATAATGTACAATTTTAAAACAGCTCTCCAGGTGATTCTCCTAGCCCTCTCTCTCTTGTATCATCCCAAGTTGGGAATCACCATTCTAGAGCACATAAGAAGGAAGAGTTTGTATCGGCAATGGTAGCTGACTTAATATTTCTCTAAACCTGCCTCATCAATCATTACTTCATGATAGGAAGAAAATCTCTAGTTCAATGTCAATGTAGGAGACAAAGGGACAGATATCTATGCGGATCCTTTATTTCCACACAGAATCACCCGACCATGACTGTAGACTGAACTTTTTACCTTGGTCAGACATCTTGCATATGTGTCCTCTCACAAGAAGAACCAATAGATGATGGAATACACAGGGCACGCACCTTATCAGCAATTCTACCTTCACCTCTCACTATTTTGTACGAAATTAGAACTCAACATTACTATCATATTTAACATAACAACCTAGGGTGGGTTGAATGAACTCTATTTATTATTTTTATTATATATCACTTTTAAAATAAACACAAACGGTGCCTAGAAAACAAGGCCAGAGTTTTTATCTACCTATATATACAGGAGTACACGTGAAACCCTGAAAACAGGAAAGCTGTTGTTCCCAGGTATATGCTTCTAGTATTATTGGAAGGTGTTGCCCCTTTATGTACCTTCCTTCCTCCCACTTTGCTTCTCTTCTTCCCTCACTCTTTCCCTCTCTTCTTTTCTTCCTTCCCCCTCTTTTTAAAATTTCTTTATACTTTATAAAATCATGCTTGTGTCTCTCATGTTTACCATCCTTTTTGTCACACTCTCTATGTGGTTTCCAGAACTTTTCATCTTGAATATAAGATCTTCTCTTTCCTCTGTTATGTAATTATCTTGAGTTTATTCCTATGGAATGTTCAGAAGTCCTGTTAACGACACAAGGATTTGAAACGCTATTGCTTTACTTCAATCTGATTTCAGATTTCCTGGATTATACTGTTTACTAACCTGTCTTAATTTTGTCTCCAAATTGATTAATCATAACAGCTATCACTTCACTTTTTCTGCAGGAATGACTACCTTAGGAAGCCATGGTGTTGAACTGGACTAGGAAATACTCTATTCCTGAGAAGAGGGATGCAGGAGTGAGGTTTTTGTTCCCATATCAGACTTGATAGGTCTCTGAGAGAATACACAGAGGAGAAAGAGTTAAGTCAGAAAATGGTCTGTTTTTGAGCCATGTTAGCACTTGGAGTTTGCTCACTCTATGTGATAGATAATGCACTCTCCCTTCTGGTGTCCTCCAGGTCAACAAATTTTCTTTTTGGCTCAAAATGTTCTCATTGATGCAATATTTATGGTCCTTCAGTTTTCCAGAGTATGTAATTTGAAAGAAGACAAGAATCAATATATTTTGCAAGAGCTACATAGGATAAAGGCAGTATGATGTTTAAAGTTGTCTCAAAGGCATACATTTAAAAAACTCATTAAAAAAATTTCAAGTAAACCCTTTCCTTCTAGTAAAACATTATAAGATCTTTTCCTACATTCACCTTTCTCCAAACACAATATGATTGCTACCTATATTTTTGTAAGTGGTTTAGAGAGAGAATTTTTAAAGAGATAAGGTGAATTGCATTGCTCCTACAAACGTCACCCTTTGTCCTTTGCAGTAGGGGTATGTGTTCCATTATGCTTATGGAATCTTATAATCTTCCACCCATAAACATCTGTGGTTCCCAGGGAGTTGAAAATGAAAAAAAATAAAAACTAAAGTTATAAAAATTGTGTTTCATTTGAAAAAATACATATCTAAAACACATATACAAATAAAATATCCATACGCATGACTTCATTTATAGATAATTTCAAAGTCTAAGTTTGAGTCCTCTTATACTTGTGAGACCTGGAGTACTAGCCCTCTCATAGCTCTCCCCAACAAAACAGATTCTTTCCTAAAGCATCAAGGATCAGAATTATACTTTACACATTGGCATTTGAATCTCTTACCTATGTCCACTAAAATGAGATATATTTATTATGTCACCTAACAGAGAAGTGAAAAACCATTCTAGGACAATAGATGTGGCAGTGGTTATACTTTTTAGGTGGGCAAATGTAGACTATATAGGTATAATATTCTTAATCCTGGAACAGCCATAATTCCAGTGGTCCAGTACTTCAGTGGGAACCCTATAATTCATTAGTAAGATTGAAACCATCCAAATTCTTTGACAACTATGAGTAGTGCTTGCTATCCTTTATATATGCATTTTTAAAGTACACTAAAATTTATTAGACAGGTTATAGTTTGATTTTTAGATACAAAGGCAAAAAGAAAGAATACCTAAGAAGGGTATAATTTAGAAACTTGTCAAAACCTGGCATACCTCTCTTCTCTTTGCTAGGTCTGAAATAATTGGGGTCTCTTTTTTGCTGCAGCTTAGTAATAATAAAACTAATATAAATGTCATTGAAACTTTTTTGTTAACCACACTTGAGATCCCAGGGAACAGATTTTTCCCCTTCTACCTTCCTTATTCTTTTTCTTATTACAGGAAGTCAGCCTGCTATAAGCTGTATTTGCAGGAAGTCAGACAGCTATCTCTAGTAATAATCCAAGAAGCTAAACAATAAATTCTGTAAAATTAGCCCATACTGGCTAGGATTTCATTTGACAACTTCTCTAGTTTTTGTTTCTGCTTCAAATGTACAACCAAACAGAGAAAGCCAAATATGCACCTCTTACCAATGAGATGCCACATTTCTAGTTAGCCCATCTACATTTTCCCCATGCCAACAAAATTCCAATGAGGGCATACCTGAAGCCTTCCTTTTTTTTTTTCACTATAAAGTTTTCCAGTGCCACTGCCTGCCTTTGAACCTCTGCCATTACACACACACACACACACACACACACACACAGTGTCTGTATGTATACATGTACATATAGAGGTACACATACACACAAAATCAAATGAAACAAAATGTGAATATAATCCATAAATATAAGACTTTGTTACTTAAAATGATCACATTCTATAAATGTTTGTGGAGTTATTTTTTTGTTTTAGCTTTAAAAAGAGTGTAATGTATAAGTTATATGTAAACTTTCAAAAATCTTCTCTTGGAACTGAATAGAAGAAAGCAGAGCGCTGGGGACCCTGGCAGGTGAGTTTACTGAGAGAAGGAAAAGGGGCTCTGTTGTTGGAAACCCTGGGCCACTAGGGGGCAGCAACAGGCGCTCAGATAAGTGCCCAAGTCAACGGAGTTCGGAAAGGAAACGAGAGTATTGTGTGGACGCCACAAATGGATCTAGGATTGATTTTAGTCCCACACTACTTATTGCCTAAGGTTTTCACAGCTGTCTCTGGACACTCTATGAGCAATGGTTGGGATTTAGAGATCCAACAAACCATTGCTTTATTTTATTCATTCATTCTGTTTAGTATGTATAAATTATTACGTGAAAATACTTCCGTGAATTAAATCTTATTCTTTTTACTTTTAATGTATCAAATCTCTTCCTTAAAGAAACCACATTACCAGGTGTAAAAGCAGTAAATAGTTTCAATTACCTGGTCCTGAGCTAGGGTACATGTCTTTCTGGAGACATTCAAATGAGCAACTTCCCACCAAAGTTAATTAAATAAATAAATAAAACTGAAAGCACTCTTTAGATTTGGGGAGAGCCAAGCTTGACATGCAGCCCTTGTTTGTCCAAGATTTTCAGAGCTACTATGATGTCTGACCCTCAAAAGCATCCTCTTTTGCTGTTGATTGGAGCTGGTCATTTCTGCTCCTTTTAGGTGGAAATTGCTTTCCCATCTGGCCCAGCTCCAAGCCTGTGGAACCTACCATTGTCCCTAAATATTCCTCAGTTCTGGTGCCGGCCTTGCTAACCTTAATTCATTGCTGTGCAATTGATGGTTCCCTGTCATTTACCTAAGGTCTGATATCAGTTTCTCAGTTAATGCCTGGTAACTGTTAAGGGTTTTTGTTGGTGGTGTTATTACAGCTGAATGACAGGCAGTATATTTCAACTTCCCCCAGCAGTCAGGTGTTAAATGGCTTAATTTAAGGTTATTATAGATGGAGGGAGGCAAATGTTGCATGGATTTTGTGTGTCTTAAGAAAAGGTGATAATGGTGCTTATTAAGAAGTATCTTGGAAGCACTTCTAGGAAATTATCATAAGGAGATAGGTGATATGCATTAAAGTTATTCCCTATGCTATGGATTTTTTTGGCTGATAATAGAGCATAATGGGAGTACAACTTTCAGATAATGAATATTATGACCAATCAGTGTTTACAAGTTACTATCATTAGAGAAGTCTATTTGCTTGTCCTTGGTGTTGTAGGAAAGGTAAAATCATAGTTACTCCAGGAGAAAGTTACAATGACACTTATAGTTTGTCAGCATTAGAACAGAAGCAGCACCATTCCTATCTTCCTGAGAGAGAAACTACTGAACAAACATGTAACATTGCAGTGTCAAGTCTAGTGTTAGTTTTAAGCTATTTAACTTGCAACATGCACGTTTTGAATCCCCCCCACACAAAAAAAAAGGATTCTGAAAAAAATTTACTTCTTCCTATTTTAAGGTTGATGTTAGTAGTATGTTAAGAGACTTACCAGAGATGTTAATAAAGAACAGTAAGACATGTATGGATGGGAAAATTTCAATCATACTTCCCCCACCCTCTTCCAAGGGTGGAATAACTAAAAATCATAAGCACATACAATTGCTAATACAACAGTTTACCTTTCCAGCGCTTTTAGAAAAAAGACAACTCTATTAGAAAAAACATACTCTGCTTCTCTAGGAAGTCACACCTTACTAATGTCTTTAAATCAAAGGTTCTTAAACTGTGGTTCATGGATGCTCTAACTGATGTATCAATAGGTAAGGGAAATCCACATTAACCCCCTGAAGTTATATGCAAATGTACATGTGCATTTTTTTTTTATGGAGAAAAGAGCAATGGTTTCAAAAGTTTAGTAAAGATATTTGTGATCCTTTAAATTTCAAGAAACAGCTCCAAATGATTATTCGGCAAGTTCTGATCTTTGGATTCTAAGGATGCTTTTTGATTCAAATGTCCCCCAAATGTTGGTAAGTAGAAGAAATGTCAGACCATTTTGAATCAAAAAGTTTAGGAAACTCAGCCTACACCAAGGATGTAAGAAAACAGCAAAGGAAAGACCAAATTGGCAATTGGTTCTCAAAGACACCATTCAAGAAAGAATGGTGCAAAGGGGAAAACATAGCAAAACAATAAAATCTTTCCCTGGAATAGTGAGCAGGGTTCTGGAACTCAGGATTGACCTCGTGAGGGGCCTTTGGCTACTCATTTCAGCTGTGTTTGCTTTCTTATCTCTGAGACCGGGACACTAATGTATTATTAGTCTAATGTCACAAGAATGAGAAATTCCACATAAGTAGATTTTTTAGGTAACTAGAGTATACTCTGTTCAGCCCTAAATCATGTACATTTGAGCTATTTGTGATGAAATGCTTTCTAAATATTTTATCTTCTACAGCTACCTAAACTAAATAATAATAATGAGAACAATAGCTAACATTTGTTAGATGCTTACTGTGTCCCAGGTACTCTCCTAAGCATGTTATGTATATTATATCACTTAACCCTAATAATAACTCTATAAGATAGTTCCTATTATTATCCCTATATGAAATGAGGTACAGTCATAAAATAACTCACCTAAGGCGGTACAATCAGGGAAGTACTGGAGCTGGCATTAAAACTCAGGGCCTAGCGTCAGAGCTGAGCTCTCACCTACAATGCCAAATGAATGTCAAGCCCTTTTTTTGTGACCCCTCAAAGCTTTCATGATCTCAGTACTACTGAGGAGTATAGTATAGTATTATTGATGACAAAATTATAGTTCAGATGGCCGCATAGTTTGAGTTATGTTTTCTTCATAGCATTTCAGCATCCTCTTCAGTATATGACTTCATCTGTAATATATCATTGTTGGCACTTTGCCTGACCGTAGCTGTGTCACCCTTACTTACTTCCACTCTTCTCATTAGCATGTTTAGGAAGCTGACCAATGGGACAGCCACAGCTGTTAGATTTGTAACTAAAGTTTAAGTAAAAAGGCTCTAAGTTAGTGTCTGAAGCCACCACTATGAGTAAGGTGCCTCATGGACTCTTTTAAACAGACAGGTCTTCTAAGGACCTTCAAAGTGACTACCTCACAGCTCTTCTCCATTTAATAGCAGGACTTCTGAGAATTGTAAGGATGTTATTTTACAGAAGTTTCACAGAGAAACTGAGGTAGAGAGGACTTTACCACAAAGATATTTTGGGGTATGATTTTTCTACAATACAGTAGATTATAAACTTGTATTTTAAAAGTCCACAAAAAAGTCCTACCAGCTTGGACTGAAATGGTCAGTAGTACAAAATGAAGAGACCTGGGACCCTTGAACTATAGGTGAGAACTTCCATAGGCTAAGAAAACTATTCAACTTAGCTGAAAATATAGGCTATTCTTCATGGGGAAAAAAACCAAAACAAACAAAAAGATGACCCGGAGGGCAGAACTAAAACCCCAGAGGGTAAAACCCAGAACTGCAGAAAATGAGTCTAAGGGAGCAATACTGGACTTTAAGCAGGAAACTGGCAATAGGGTACCTATAAAGGCTTCCAATGTTGGTACACATCAGTGCCTTCTCGTGTGCCTCCATTTCACCCTTTTTGAATGAGCCGCCTATAGTGGTTATCTTACGACTGTTCCATCTCTATATTGGGGGCATGTGGGGCTGATAACTTGTCTCTTTAGGTCACAGGTCTTCAGATAAAGAAGAAGAATACTAAACAATCTATATCTGAAAATATCCACACAAAAGTAACCTCATTTGCACCCAGATCTATTTAATTTAGATGGTAAACTCCTAGATCTTGAGCCCGATGCCATAATGGGATGAAACTTTTTAAGAGTTTTCGGAGAGAGTGAGCATAATTTGCACATGGGAGGGATGTAATTTCTTGTGGCCAGAGAGCAAATGGTGGCATGTTTTATTTTTTCAAAGATGGCTGCAATAATATTTCCTGTCCCAAAATATTCTTCTACAACCTTGCCACTTTCCCCGAAAGACATGGAGTCTCCCTTTGAATTGGGCCAGCTGTGACTCACCTGGAACCAACAGAATGTGGCATACATGAGGCTGCATGACTTTCATGCACCTTTTTCTTTGTTCACAAAAATACTTCCCTTTGAAGCCTTCAGCTACCCCATACGTAACCCAGTTGTTTAAAGACCAAGAAGCCTAAAGCATGTTAGAAACCACACGGAAAGGCTCTGAGACTAGCAGCAATATAAAATAAAGAATGCAAAAGTAGAGCTGATAATCAAATTATGATTGGCACGGTGTACCAGTTGACAGATTGGATACCAGTTCTGATTATTCAGTTTCTTTACCATGCCAGCCATTAAATATTTTTAATATAATTCCTATGTATAAGTGTTGTTATGGCCGTATTGTTTGTAGTGGGGACCCCTTTCCCCAATCTGCCTTCTACACACAAAAACACACACACATGCAAGAAATGTACTTAAAAAGTGAATATCAGTGGGGAATGGTTGAAAACATTTGTTTCATTCCTATTACAGAATATGAAATCACTATTTAAAAGAATGAATTAGATCTATATCTGCTGTTCTTGAGGAATATCCAGGATCTATAGTTGAATAACAAAAGCAAGTTATAGATAAACGTATGGACCATGTTTTATAAAAAAAAAATTTTAAATGCATGTATTCTGTTGTTTGAGCATGGAGAAGGTTGGGAGGATGTATAATACAATCCCAGGAGGTGGGATTTGAAGGAGGATAAATATTATTATCTTTATATATTGTTTCACATGTTTCAGCAATCATGTGTAATTTTTTAATAAAATAATCTAATAAAGTGAATTTTGAAGGTGAAAATAATACATTTAAGTTGGTTGTGACTAGTGGGAATTAGGGAGACAAGGGAAGAGTTTTATTTTTTCTTTCAGGTTTTACAACAAACATTGACATTTTTATTATGAAATATATTCTCACAAAGATAATTTAAATAAGAGTTTAAAATTGTTGTTTTCTTCTTGATAATAATTAACCTGTGTTAAACCATAGACAGATCAATTGTAAGTGACTGGTTACTGTGCTAAATGCATAATGAAAAGTTCCTTTGTGATAGAAGGAAGTCACAGCATAAGATTATCATAGAGCAATAAACAGGAAAGGAAAGATGAGAAAAATACCTTATGACTAAGGACAATAATAAACGATACCCGGGAAGAAGTCTCTAGCAGGCTGCATAAACAGTAAAGACACTTTTAGGAGATTTTTTTTCTTTCTGAAAGACCCAAAGAACTTGAAATTAAGAGATTCCTTGTTTAGAGCAGGTGTACGAGTAGAGAGGGGCACAGAAGTTCAGTTCAAACCAGTTGGTATAGAGCTATGGGTCTATCAGGCTTCTACAAAGAAGGTGGTAAAAATTTGTCATGTTCCTTAGTATGCTGATAAACTCTATGACATGAAGTATTATGATTAAAAAGCCAAGTCAAAAATACCTATACTGGAGAGTATAGGGTTAGTGGGTAGAACAAACGGTCTAAGATCAGGTTGGTTGCTGTAATGACGCAATCCTAAAATCTCAGTGGCTTAACACAGTAAAGGTTTATTTTGTGCCATGTCACTGTCCAGTGTTGATTGGTGGAGGGACTCTGCTTCAAACAGCTATTCTGAACAACACAGGTTCCTTCTGTCTAGTAGTACTGCCACCTTCAGAATCTTAAGTCACTACAGAATGAAAGAGTAAGAGTGGAGCTTTGAATGTGAAAGACTTTTATAGGCCAGGTTTGGAAGCAGAACATATCACTTTTATCCACATTCCATTTTCCCAGGACTTAGTTTCATGATACCAACCTCTCATCAAAGAGGCCAGCATATCAGAAAAAAATGCAATTTAGCTGCGTGCCCACAAAAAAGGGGAGTTGAGTTGATGAGCAATGGCAGGGTACAGATTCTTAACTGACACCAATACAGCATGGCCAGGACCTGCAGAGAAGGGATGTGCACAAATTTAATCCTCCAGGCAAACTACACTAACTCCATGTTCATTTAAAAATGCTGCAGTTGTAGCAAGGAAAGAGACATGTCATGAGAAGAAAGTTGGGAATCTCATGAATAAAAGTGTGAATTCAAGTTTATTATAGAAACCCTTCAAATGTAACACATATGTTAGCCTTATAAAACCACTTGCAGTTCTTTGCAGTTTCATACAAACATATTTTCTTGTTTGCTGTATCTTCTAATGGGATCATTTCCCTTTTTGGTTTCTTTATCTGGCTTCCTTCTACTTTCCTTTTCAAGTCTCAGCTGAAGGATTATCTCTTTTAGAGATTTTACTAACTCATTCTGGGTGGAGTGAATCTGCTCTATGTTCACTTAACACACTGGGCATTACTCTCCCTCTTTTATTGCACATTGCACTCTATTACAACTTTGTTTTATTTCTTTGTCTCCACCATTTGTCTGTGGGCACAAGAAGAGCAGGGTTGTGTATTTCATCTCTTTGTTCTCAGTGCCTGAAGCATGGTACACGTGTAATGTAGTATTTTCCATTTTGATTAATGAATGAATACATCCATGACTTAATTATACATACAAACATACATACATACATATATACATATGTAAATTATACATATATAATTTATTCACACTTAAAAGGCAGCAATTAATAATAAACAGCTTTGTACCTTTTGGTGTTTGGATGTCTGGGAACCAAATATTCTATGTTAAAAAGATGACTGTGTACATTTGTGGTATGTGTCCATAGGAAGGGAAAAGGATAGAGAAGGGCAGAAATGAAGTAGTAGGAAAGAAGGAAACTATAAAAGAGAAGGAGAGATTGAAAATGGGAAGTGATATGTGCTTGTTTATGTGCTTTTTTTGTAAAAAAGTATTTTTAGGTTAACTAATGATTTTTAAAATATGATTCACTAGATGGACACATTCTGGAGAAATTGCTAAAAGTATATTCTTCTTGGTACAGAAAGACACTATTATTTGCTGCCTGCAAAATTATATGTGCATTAAGATTTAGCTAGCTCTGACTTTGATTAGTTTGTTGTACAAATGGAATCAGATGGCTTTACTTAGGAATGACTCAGTAGTCCTTCATCCTTCTTGGTTAATGTTCTCCAAATTTAATAGTGGTGTTGTGTAATCTATCATATGGCTATTATCAGACAGACTTAGAAGAGGACACTTAATGATGCAGTCTGTATACACAGACAGCAATATTCTGCTATTTGGGTGCCAAAGGGGTTTTCTAATTATCTTGGATGGTATTATGACTCATTATAGGCCTGTACAAAGAATGGAAGAATCTGTGCCAAGAGCCTGTCTAAATTGCCTCCGCACTCCAAGGTTTACCAGTTAGAGAAAAAAGCTACAACTTCAAATGAAATATCTTATTTCCCCTTCAAGGCTCAGCAAATTTCACCCTTACTTGCCTTTTCCTTCAAATCTTGCCCCCAGCTCCCAACTCTGAACTCCATTTGTACTTATTAGCAATTGCATTCCTTTCATATCCTTAACCTTCTGTCCTGGATTGCTATGTATCTTTCTAGACACAAGATAACCTTCTCTAGTGAATTTGCAAACTCGTGGGCAGGAACAATTATTATTATTTTATTTTTAGAATTAAAAAGATAGTTGGAAATTGTGTATCGTTCAGATTTCAAGTTTTTCAGGGAATTTTAAATGTGAGAAGTTTTTGTTCTTATGTTTCCCCATAATTAGCAGAAACATTCAAAGTAAGTTTGAAAGGTGGACTTACTATTTTTTTAAAAATCACCTAGTCTGAGTATTTTAAGGTTTCACAATTAATTTTATTTATGGAATCATCTTTGTATCCCTAGTACTATCCAAATTTCAACTAAGTGCTAAGAGTTTTATGTACATTATATTGGATATGACTTTACCTAGGCCTGGGTTGCTCGGCCTGGGGCACCAATATTACCTGTGGGAACATGAATTTAAAAACCACAGAATAAATATGGAATAAATAAGTGTAAAAAATAAAAGCCAACTAACTCAAGAGAAATAAATCTTAGATTCACATAAAAACTTGTATGGAAATGTTTATAGCAGTTTTATTCATAATCACCAAAACTGTTAACAACCCAACTGATCAATGAATAAGCAAACTGTGGTACATCTACACAATAGAACACTACTGAGCAATAAAAAACAAAACAAAACAATAAAAAAACCCCAAACTATTGATTCATATATCAATATGGAAGAAACTCACATACCTTGTATCAAATGAAATGAGCCATATTCAGAAGACTTCATGATATATCTGCCCAAGTATACCATGGTATATATGATATGATGGAAAATGCAAATTATAAGACCAGAGAAGAGACCAGTGGTGTCCCAGAGTTGAAGTGGAAGTGTTGACTATGAAGGGACACTTTTGGGGGTGATGGAAATGTTGTGTATCTTGATTGTGGCATGGTTATGCTACTACTATATACATTTATCAATAATCATAGAACGTACAGCAAGAAGAGTGAATTTTACTGTATATTAAGTAAAAAATAATATTTAAATGCCAAGAAGCCAATTCTGACAGAATGTTATAAAAGTTGTACTTTTGGTATAATAATTTGTTACATTGTCCTGAAGTAATTTAGCTATATATTTCCAAAGCCATAAAATTGCTTATAGCTTTTCATCCAATAATCTCTTCCTGAAGAATTTATCCCAAGACAATTATAAAAAATATTGGAAACCAACATGCATAGAGAAGTGTATCACCTTTTTAATAGGTGAAAATGCTGACTAATTTCTTTTATTTGCATTTCGATGTTTGCTAAACATTTACCACAAGTGTAATAACCAGTTTTGTGGGAAAGAATAGAATTAATGTCCTCCAGTAGTTGAAGAGTAGCAGACCATCTGTTCTTTTAATAAACATGCAAAGCTATCCATTTCTGTGAAATGGTTAGAAATATCTTGGGATTTAGTAAAATGTAATGTTGTTATTGTAAATAAATAAACACATTGAAATAAAAAATATGGTTACTAGGCAAGCTATTTAGTGGGATTTCGGTTTAAGAGTCTTTCAGTACATTTCACAGTTGGAAGCTTGTCTTAAAATTTTTGGTCCCTTAACAGAGTCTGGACCCTTTAATGTGGGAATATGAGAAACTAAAATCTCAAGTTTTGTGCATTCTTTTTCTTTGAGAGCTTAAAATTTTGAACTCTATTCAAACTTTTCATTCTTTCTAGTTCATTTAATTTTGGCACTATGTGCCTTTTAGCTCATGAATCTTTTAAACTGTCCCTTAGATATTGCAAAACAATGTTTTGGAGAATTAAAAATAGATGAGTGTAAACTACAAAATGTTTTCTTAAAAATCGCCATGTATTTTTAAAAAAACTAATTGGAAAAATGCTACTAAAAACATGATAAGATAAGGTGAGAAGGTATATTTGTGGGTGAGAAAAAGATCTGTAAGATTTTCCCATCAAGATGGTGGAGCAGGTAAACGCCCTGCTTACCTTCTTTCATGACCACATCAAAATTACAACTAAACTACAAAACAACGATCAAACAGAATCACCAGAAATCTTGTTGAAACAAGGGATTCTTTAAGATAAAAAAATAAAATAAAAAAAAATTAAAAAAACATGAATAATGAAATAGCAATAACTACATACCTATTAACAATTACTTTCAAGGTAAATGGATTAAATGATCCAATCAAAAGATAGGATTGCTGAATAGATATGAAAGCAAGACTCTTACGTATTCTGCCTACAAGAGACACACACAACTGAAAGTGAAGGGATGGAAAAAGTTATTTCATGAAAATGGAAACAAACAAAAGAGCTGGAGTAGTAATACTTATTCCAGACAAAATAGACTTTAAAATAAAAGCATAACAAGAGACAAAGAAGGATCCCGCAATCCCACTTCTGGGTATTTATCAGAAGAAACCCAAAACGATATTTGGAGGGGACATGCTCATCTATAGGTTCATTGTAGCATTATTTGCAATAGCCAAGATATGAAGGCAACCTGGATGTCCCTGAATGGATAAAGAAGTGGTACATATATACAATGGAATACTACTCAGCCATCAGAAAGAATGAAATCTTGCTATCTGTGACAACATGGATGGACCTAGAGGGTACTCTGCTGAGTGTAGTAAGTCAGACAGTGAAAGAAAAATGTCATATGACTTTGCATATAAGTTGAATCTAAAGAACAAAATAAACAAACAAATGAAACAGAAACAAGCTCATAGATACAGAGAACATTATGATGGTTGCCAGATGGGAGGAGGATTGAGGTGGGTGAAAATGGGGAAGGAATTAAGTACAAATTGGTTGTTACACAGTAGTCATGGGGAGGTAGGGTATAACATGAGGAATATAGTCGATAGTATTGTAATCGATAATATTGTAATAACTATGTATGGTGTCAGAGGGGTACTAGATCTATCGGGGTGATAGATGAGAGAGGGGATGGTAGGCAGGGTAAAAAAGGTGAAGGGATTAAGAAGTAGAAATTAGTAGTTACAAAATAGCCAATGGGAGGTAAAGTAAAGCATAGGGAATATAATAAATAATATGGTAATAACTATGTATAGGGCCAGGTGGGTACTAGACTAGTCAGGGAGATCACTTTTTAAATTACATAAATGTCTAACCACTATGCTGTATACCTGGTGTAATGTAGGGCACACAGAATATAGTCAAAAATATTGTGATAGCATCGTACGGTGTCAGATGGTTGCTGGACTTATCATGGTGATTACTTCTTCAGGTATATAAATGTTGAATAACTATGGTGTATACCTGAAACTAATATAATATTGTATGTTAGCTATATTTTAATAAAAATCTTTAAAAACCATCTGTAACAACAACAAAAAGTTAGATACAGTGGCTTCTCGTTTACTAATTCAGTCACCAAATGTTTGTTGAGCATCTACTATGTAAAGGCAATGCTCTATGCACAGTGATTTAGTTGGGAACAGAGTAGACAACAATCTGTTCTCTCATGCTGCTCCAATTCTAGCTCATTCAAAAATTGGAAAAGATAGAATTTAGTTCATCCTCAGGTGTTTTCTACATACATACAGTCCTATGTAAAGTTAATGATTTGAATAGAATATTAAAATGTGAATTCTACCACATTTTTCTAATGAATCACTTTTCCACTGTCAGAAAAGACTTCCTGTCCTTACACCTTTCCCTTTCCCCTTATATTTTCAGTCGGTGACCTAACTTCTGATCTCATTAAGAAAATAGAATCAATTTGTAGAAAGCCTCTTATTCTACCACCAAATCCACTAATCTGCGTGATTCTGAGCTCATATAAACTGCGTCCCTTCCTGTTGTTCTTCAGGAGCAGTGAATGTGCCTATTTTAAGTCAATCCATCCCCTTGAACTCTGGATCTAATCCTCTCTGCCTATTCATGGAGTTTGCTTCTATAATTATCCACTGTCTTTTCCACATCAATCACATTTTCCCATCAGCATAAAAACATGATATAACATCTTCAAATCTTGAATAAAAAAGCATCCCAAGATGCCATGTCTCCTAGCTGTAATCATAAAGTTTCTCCTTTGATAGAAAACTTCCCGAACAATTTGTTTATAGATGCTGTCTTTCCTTTCTTGCATCTAGTGTAGTCATTCCAACCAAGCTTTCATCCTCATCATTCTGCTCAGATAATTCTTATTAAGGTTACGAAAGACTGCCATATTGCTGAAGTCAATGTCAACATTCAGTCCTCATTTCAAAAGGAGATGATGGAGTTTTTCACTTTCTCCTTCCCCAAACCCTTTCTTTACTTCGCTTTGGAAATACTGCACATGAAGTCCCTCCATGACTGCAATTACTCTTTCTCCTTTGTTGCATTATCTTCCTGTGCTAGACTTTCAGATGTTGGAGAACCTAAGACTCAGTCCTCAGATCTCTTTTTTCTCTACCTATATCCATACCCTCGATGATCTCATTTCAAGACTTTAATAGCATTTACATGCCGATTACACCCAAATTATGTCTCCAGCCCAGAATTTGCCCTGAATTATAGACTACTCCTAATTAATGTCTAATAGGATGTCCCACAGGCATCTCAAATTCAAAGTGTCTAAAAATTGGATTGCTGATTTCTTACACTCCTTTAATCCTACTCCTATAGCATTCCCCTTTGTAGTAAGTGGCACTTCATTCACTAAGTTTCTAAAAATTCTTGAAATCATTTCTCAGTCCTTTTTTTTCTGATTCCACAGACATAATTCTGAAATCATGTTCCAAATCTGACCATTTCTCATCTCTTGAAGTCCAAGCCACCACCATCTCCTGACTGAATACCTCCTTCCTGTCTCCCTGCTTCTACTACCAGATTGTGTCACGCTCCTGTTCTAACTACCCAATGGCTTCCCATAACATCTAAACTAAAATCTAAAGACTTTACCATGACCTACAAATACCTGCATGATCTACTTCCTGAGGCAGGATAGGTAGCCAGGAGACAGACTGATTTTATCTAGGTATTGGCTATTGATATTTAACACATATTAGATAGTTTGCCCTTATTCCTGGCTAATTTTTATTTGCTAAATTTGAGGAAGTGAGACATGCAAACTGGGCAGCTGCTTGTCATAAAGGTAGGAGACAGCATTCACATTTTAGGCAGGCAGCATGGCAACTTTGCAGGCAAATAGCTGAGGAAAGAGTGTCCCAGGGAGATGAAATACCAAGGGGCACTCTTGGTACACGTTGCTCCTTAAATATCTCAAGATTATACACAGCCCAGGCATTTTACCCTTGCTTTTTCATCTGCCTGGAACACTCTTTGCATGTCTTACTTCCTTATATTTTTCATATTGCTCATTTTCACCTGATGCATTATTTACTAGTAATAAAAACTCCCCCAAGTACGATATAAGCTCCATGAGGGCAGGGTCTTATTCTGTTTGATTCATTGTTATATTCTAAGGACCTGATACGTAGTAAGTCCCCACTAAATATTTGTTGAGCTAATGAAGTTGTCAAATTTAGCAAACAAAAAATCAAATGTCTAGTTAAATTTGAATTTTAGATAAAAAGCAAATAATTTTTTTAGGATAAGTATGTCCCAAATATTGTCCACATTTTATCTGGCAATCTCATGAATTGATAAATTATTAACCTGGAATAAGGGCAAAATAGTTAATATTTGTTAAATATTAGTAGCCATTATCTAGATGAAAACCAATCTTTTTGTACAGTAGACACTCAAATGCTTGACAACTAACTAAATTTGAAAATGAACATCTCTGCCCCCAGGCTAGTACTGTAAGCAAATAGGTGTATTTCAGGGTAGATTTCTCAGGTGTGTTATTTAGTTAACATAAAGACTATTCAAAGAGGCATCTATGGCTCTGTATAACAAAGATTTAAAAACATAATACTGAAGGGTTGTAATCCAGACAGAGCATATTTAACTAATTATAAGTATCAGGGCTGCATTATTTATAGATGGAGATAATCAGCTAGCAATGGGAATATTATTTAAATGGCATGATATAAAGAGGGAAGAGTAGATGGAGTTTGGGGACATGGGTTGTGACCTCTCATTGTCTATTCAGTTATGTAAAGAGTTGAGTCACACGACCATCCTAGGCTTCATTTCTTTGTCTGTAAATTAATGGTGTTTGACCTTTAATTTCTAAAATTCTTTAAAGTAAAACCTCCTTTGCTTTATATTGAAAAAATATATACCTAGATGATAAAGAATGATGTTGTATGTTTTGCTATGGTTGTAAAATTGTGCAGGCAGGTTCTTGGCACATATAAACTTAAACATCAGTTTAGCAGTTTATGCTTTAAATTTCATTTTTCCTGCAAAATGAGATATTTGTTCATTCAACCAAAATTTATTGCGATACACTTAACATTGTCGATAGCTTTTTGGAAACTGTGACTCTAAGGGAAATGATGTAAAATGAAACCAATCTTACTGTAGGCTAATTAATTAGAATTAAATCCCTATGGCATATTTCTGATCATAAAACATCACCAAATTTCGAAATAAAGTCTCAAAACACTTTTAATATTAAATACTAGAATAAATGTGAGCTAGACATACTTTTAAGAAGGATTAATAAAACAAGTAAGATAATTATTATCCAACCCACTTATTCTAGTTCCAGGTAGCAGGTGGCTGGAGCCTGTCTCAACAGCTCAGAACATGAGGCAGGAACCCATCCTGTACCGGACGCCCTTCCATCACAGGGCGCACTCACACACCCCCCCACAGGGCACTCAGACTGGGACAATTTAGCGCGCCAGTTCACCTAATCCTTGGGGTGTGGGAGGAAACCAGTCCCTGGAGAAAACCCACTCAAATATGGGGCGAACACGCCAACTCCACACGGACAGGGGCCCTGGCCAGGAATAATTTCCTTTTCTCATGAAAGTTACAATGAAACAATGTGAAATGAAATGACTTTTTTCAAGGACCTGCTGTACTTTCCAGATATGAGCACGTTTGCTTTTAAAGTACTAAGTGACTATAAGATTGTCCAGGCCCTTCAGGAAACTCATGGTCCAGTCCTGGGAGATAGGCATGCCAAATGCAAGGCCAATAAGTGTTGCCCTGATAGAAGTAAGTACCAGGTAGCAGGAAAGCAGAGGAAGGAAGAGATTAATGTCCTACTTTTAGTAGAGGGAGAAGTCAGGGTAAGCATGTTTAGAAAAGATTTCATTGATATGTCTATCTCGAAGGGTGAGGCAGATGTGTCATTGTAGAAAGAGCAGTAGACACAGTATCTTATTTGTGAATTTGTGTAATTGTTTTTTTCCTGTCAGTAACACTTTTCTAACCCACTCTAATACACTTTCAAGCATTTTGGATAGGATGGATTTTTGTAGAAATGCCTGATACACTGTGTTCAGTATGAGTTCCTGAATCTGAACTACACTTTTAAGAAAATAGACTAATGGATTTTGCATTAAACATGATTAGTAATTTTTAAAGGCTTCAGTACAAAAAGTTATTGGTGCATCAGTGCCAGTCCATGTCTGAGATTTTAATCATCTTCAGGAAACTGGGAAAAACAAGAATAGCTATATTAATGTAAGATTATTTACTGTTCTTTTTTTGGGGACGCATTAACTTTTATTCTGGGATTAAATCCTGTCTACTTCTTTGGTTGTAAAATGTACTTTCTTTAATGAAAAGCTGATTAAGTAGGTGGTTGGTTGATTGGTTGGTTAAAACTAATATCCATACTTTATAAAATGAGAAGTTAGCAATTATAGGCCTGTCATATAAATAGTTTGAAATTTTAACATTTTTTGAAATTTTACTGAAATGTAAAATTATGGTAACAATTGAATAAGAATATTTTCATTATGATAAATGAGGTTCTACATAATGCTACCTGCACTTAAATAAAAACAAATTCTCATTTTTAAGATATATGTAATATTCTCTGACACTGATAAAGCCATACATTTGCAAAGGATATCATTATTAATTTAAAATAAAAATTCAGAAATGGTTCTATGAATTCGTAATTCTTGATAGTACCTCATTCATTCATGCATTTACTCACTGTCACTCAATAACAATTAAGCACCTACTCTAAGGCTAACACCATTATAGCTCTTGTTCAGCTCTGAACAAGAAAGACCAGATCTCTGCCCCAGTGGAACTGATATCCTAGTGAAGGAGATAAGACATTAAACAAATAAATTGTATTTAGTATTATATATTATTTCATCGAGTTACTTGTACAAGTGTTTTTGGCCAGTGAGGGACTTAACCTAGCACTTATAATTCTAATGTCTTCTCTACAAATTGTTCATAGGGCTTCAAAAATTGCTCAACTTACTAATGGACCTATGAAAGGCTAGCTCCATGAGAATTAGACTGCTTCAGGGTCACCAGGAATGACAGTGATTAGGTGTCTGACTTTGGTAAAGCCTGAAACTCACTTTTCTCTATTTGTATAATGAGAGAACCTGGTAAGATGATGGTTAAATGAGGTCATATAGTTAAAGTACAAGCTCAATAAATCTTAGCTGCTATTACCATCAACATTAAATGTGATTCTATTTGTATTCATTCCCAGGAACAACGAGAGTAGGGTGTCTTAGCTGATGAGAAAGAAGTTCTGGCGACTTCTCTTTTAAAAACTTCTTACTGCTTGCTGACTCATAAGAACATTTTGTTGCAAGCGAAGTTTAGGATATCTGTTTTGACCTTAAAGCTATGCATAGATCACATGAACTCCAAAGAACTTCACTTTGGTTATCTGATAATTTAGGGGAGATTGTATAAAAATCATAGCCAGTACTGTTGATTGTGTAGCTTATTTATCTTCCAGCAGCGTGCCTTATGTCTGCCTGAGGTCAATGGCACTTTGTCACTGTGGTTACCTGTGGACTCTGGACAAAGAGATATAATGTAATATACGAAGGTACTGTTTGCATCAATGACTAAAATGACTTAGGAAATAGATGATGGATATCTATGTGCTTTATTTTTCCATTTTGTGATCCTTACTTCCAGCTTATATATAAAAGTAAAGCATTTGTTTTCTTATTTATTTAGTATATTTGATAAATATTTAGAATGTATACTATGAGACAGGCTCTCATTGAAAATTCTGAGCTTTATCTGACAAATAGGTTATGTCTGATACCTTTACAACCTGGAAGCCCCAAATAACATGTTTTATTTGACAGGTCATTCTTAATAATAAATTCTAAAAAAAAAAATCATAAAAATTAGACAAGCAGCATAAAGAAGTTGCCATGGAACATGTTGGAGTTTTGAAGCCAGATAGATATAGGTTCAAATTCTAATTCTTTTATTTATTAGCTGTATAAATGACCTTTCTGAACTTCACTTTCCTTATTGGTAAAATGGCAAGGATAATAGTCTATGTGATTGAATGAAGCAAGGAAGATTAAACAACTACCATTCAGTAGAGATAATAAATGTTCATTTTATTTTTGTCCTTCTTGGCACTATAAGATAGACTTTTATAAAAGGTCTGACAATTAAGTTCAAGAACTCATACTAGAAAAAGTGCTACATACCTCATTGTTGAATATCACTACAGTCACCTTCGAAATACTCCCCTTGGGATTCTATGCACCAATGCCAGTGCCTAGTCCACCCTTCAAATCAATTTTGGAACTCTTTTTCTGGAATGGCCATCAGAAATGCCATCTTATTACCCTTGATGTCCTGAATGTCATCAAAATATCTTCCTTTCAATATTTCCTTTATCTTCGGGTAAAGAAAGAAGTCATTGGGGGTCAGATCAGGTGAGTAGGGAGGGTGTTCCAATACAGTTATTTGTTTACTGGCTAAAAACTCCCTCACAGACAGTGCCGTTTGAGCTGGTATATTGTCATGATGCAAGAGCCATGAATTGTTGGCGAAAAGTTCAGGTCATCTAACTTTTTTAGTGCAGCCTTTTCAGCACTTCCAAATAGTAAACTTGGTTAACTGTTTATCCAGTTGGTGCAAATTCATAATGAATAATCCCTCTCATATCAAAAGAGGTTAGCAACATTGTTGTAACAAGTTCTCCAACTTAATTGTCTGACCTTGTATATATGCATTTAACTGTGCACATATGTGTATATTTGGACAATTACATATATGTAATTATTATCATAAAAGCATGATAAAATATCATAAAAGTCATAGACAGGACTGTTAATTGTGTAGCTTCTTTGCCTCCCAGCAGTGTGCCTTATGCCTTCATGAAGTCACTGATGTACTTGATTTTTATCTACTCATTTGTTCAACAATTATTGAGAAACCCCAATGAAGTAGGAGGTGTGAACATTTGAATGACCACATTGCAAAGAAACTGATTCTGTTCCAGTAGCATGACTCCTATTAGGGCTGGCCATTTCCTCAGAAGTTGGGAGGAACCAACGCTGTTCAATGCAGCCAAGCAGCAGTTGAGCATTGCTGTCTGCCAAACACCGGGGAAATTAGAGCAACTGACACTTTTTATTGTAGGCAGACTGAGTAAATAGCAATGCTTATACATTAATGTCATGCTTGGAGTCTGCTTTTCTCAACATTTAAAAAATGTTATGTAAAGCACTTACATAACAAATTTTACACAATTGCTGTGGAAAGGTAGCAAACTGAATTTTGTGGCGATAGGTTAAGTAGTGAACTGTGTGTACAGCCTGAGTGATTGATGAAGTGTGATTACTAAATGTGAATGAAAAAAGTGTGTTTGTACGTGTGTGGAAGGGGACAGCTTTCCCAGACACTGCAAAAGATGTAAATATACTTCCTCCTTTGCTGTGGATTTGAGGGCAGGGCAAACCCTGGAGAAAGGAAAGGAGTCACTAGGCATCAGAAGTTTTAAAAATTATTGTGTCACTTGTGGGAAGTGGGCGATGTCCTGTTCTCTGTTTCCTCAATATCTTGAAGAAAGAATCTTTGACCTGATTCGTGATTGTTCATGACCAGGACAATTATGGTTCATGACATTAAAAATAAACTGTTTCTTTTTAGTCCCCTTATTCTGGGGGTACAAAAATGAAAAGAGCACCAGCTCTTGTACAATGTGCTTCATAGGGGTTGAGGGGAGGGGTAGAGAAACGGTCATAAGTAAATACAAGAAGCTGTTTTAAACCATATCAATGTCTGTATACGCTAAAGACTGGGCATAAAGATGGGAATGGTCACTTTTCCTTGGGTCTGTAAGCTAAGACTCAGTAAGGACAACCGAAGCTACTCCATGTGTTCCAGTTTTGAGAAATTAAGTCAAAGAACTAGAGGCTTTATATCTTTAGAAGAAATGGGGAATTGTAATCTATTAAAGCTGCCACGGAGGTTTTCAGCCTGAGTCACCAGAATGTGTGGTTTTTTGGAGTTCATTGGGAAGTCAGTATAATTGCCCACAATCTCTGGACAGCTCCTGTCCACTATTCCATCCACAGCAGTGAAGGAGGCGTCTATTAAGAGTGACCTAGGAAATTGCTATCAATCTCACATCTTCCTAGGAGGCATTAGTTGCAACTGCCTTCAGTGAATAGCAACTTCTTCTGTCCCACCTTCAAAATTTTATATAAGGGCTTCCCATTGGTAGACTCCAAACCAGGACTACATTGAGAAAGAGATCCTGAGGAAAGTAGTATCAGGCTTATCCTATGCCGTACAAAGAAAATATAATCAGATGACTAAACAACAATGGATTACCAGTTACTAAGCAAATTTAAAAAAACACAAATTCTAGAATACATATAATTTTGACATCATCAAGTGGATTAAATTAAAGATGAGATATAGCTAACGAAAGAATTAAGAAACTGGATGATGTATCTGAAGAAATTATCCATAATTCAGTGCAGAAAGATAAGGAAACAGAAAATATGAATGAGAAGTTAAGATGCACGGTGGATAGAATGAGAAAGTTTTAGTGGAATTCAGATAATATATTCAAACTGGGTAACTGAAGAAAATTTACAAAAGGGGCTATATATAAAATGTGGATGCAGTGAAGTCAAGAAATTAGGAAGATGAGGAGGGGTGTGGATGAAGGTTAGTGGAGTTAAAAATAGACAGAACTTTGAGATTAGATTATTAGATAAATCATCCATGTAGCTGTTGAAATTGCCTGTGAATTGAGGTTGGGCGGGAAGACTTTGAGAGGAAGAATAAGAAAACAAAGCACAGAATGAATGACAGCATTGTAGTCTGGGATGTTGGCTTTATCCACCACCTGAAGATATCACAGATAAAGGGCATAACTGAATTAATTGACTATTTTTGATTCAAGGGACCTGAGCAGGATGAGGTCCAAATAGTGTCACAGGCCTTAGTAAGTCACCATGCTACATGTTTCCTCAGTGTTCAAATGGTATGTTTCTGAGCTGACCTGAAGTCTTGAAGCTCCAGCATTATGGGACTAAATAATGAGCAGTCCAGTGCCTCATACTCAGTGTATTAACTGGGTACAGTGTTCCATGGGATCAAAGCTTCACTTGGAATCACAGAAGAAATATGGAGAATTGGGAAGGAGTTGCCCTTGGCAGAGGTGTCTCTTATACTTTGAAGTATTCACGAGATTGCTGTTTGCTTTGGTCCTAGTGTTGTCCCAGCAGAGCGTTGTGCCTGGGAATCCTGGTATTCAGAGTAGTATAATTGTTAGTTTTCATTGGATGGGAAGGTGTGAAGCCAGAAAAGTGACAATGATCCTCAAACATTAAACAGGTTATATTAAAATTATTGATATACTGAAGTTAGAGCAATTCCTTTGTGATGTAACTATGCTTTGGACATTATTGATGCAAGAAGAGGCTGGGGTAAAAATAAAGTCGGGGGTAGAGATGGAGATTGGGATGGTGTAATTAATATCCAGTAGCTAATTTCAGTTGCCTTGCTTCTTCCGCAAAGGAAAGTTATTCAGTTACTAAATCTATCGGCAACTATGTAGAAAGACAAACACTCGACAAATAGCTGTTCATATTGTGCATTGTATAAAGACACGACACCCAAGAGATATACTTTGTACCAGTCCCAGCATTAAATATCTGTGCTTTGTAACTCTTTCTGCTATAGTTAACACATTGGTTGGAGGTGAAACTCATTTTTGCCCCCTATGTCTAGGAATTTGGAACAAGAAGTATGAACCAAAGCCCAATAACTATCAGGCAAACTTTATCCTAAGTAATGACCCTCCAGGGCTTTCTTTGTTCCAAATTAAAGAGTGTATTTGATGCAACTTTCCCTCTTCATGTCACAGAGGCAGTGGGCAATTGAGTACACCAAAAGTGGAGAATTTATGTCACTGTTCACTTTATTCTGCCCAAGAGGGATATATAATGATAGAAAAATGGGTTAAACATGATAGGATCTCTTTCAGTCTTCTACATATTTCAGCCATTGGTATTAGTTATCTCTTGTTGCATAATTACCCCAAATCTCAGAGGCTTAAAACAGCCAATATTTATTATTTCATAGAGTTACTATGGGTCATGAATCTGGGAGTAACTGAGTGGTTCTGGCTCAGGGTTTCTTAGGAGGTTGCCATCGAGATGTTGGCGTAGCCAAGTTATCTGTAGGCGTGACCAAGGCTAAAGGATTTGCTTCCAACATGGCTCACTGTTGGAGCCTCAGTTCCTCACCATGTGAGCGTCTCCAAAGGTTGCTTGAGTAGCTGCTGGCTACTTCCCCTGAGAGAGAGAGAGAGAGAGAGAGAGAGAGAGAGAGAGAGAGAGAGAGAAACTATAATGCTTTTTATGACCTAATGATTTTTATGATCTAGTTTCAAAAGTCTAACACTGCCACTTTAATCACATTCTATTCATTGAATTGCTAAGTACTGCCCACACTCATGGGGAGAAAAATTAGGCTCCACCTGTTGAAGAGAGGAGTGTCCAATAAGTTTTGGATACATTTTAAAACCACCACACCACTAAAGCATGGAGTAAAAAGAGCTTTAGCCAATCTTCCGATTTCTTTCTTGGACTTCCATCAAATGTTTATTCCTTTTTCCTTAGTAATTATACCCCAATATTATTTAGAAAGGCAATATGTGCATCTGAAATCCATATTTCCTGTGTCTTTTAGGTTTGATTTGGTAATGTGAGAAGTTACTCACACAGGAGGCACACTGTTTTCTCACTTCTGCCCTTTCCTTTCCTCTCTTTGGAATGTAAACCTGATTGTGGGCTCTCCAGCAGACATACTGGGCCATGAGCAATCTTGAGAATAAAATATATAAAGCACAAAAATAGAAGGGGCGATGAATCAGCAAGCAGCCCTGGACTGACTACCTCTTCTGTTTTGCTTAAACCCAAATTACTTTCAGTTTCCTGCTATTTATAGTCTAACTAATTCTGATACCTGTATCCTTGGGCCAGTGATTTAACTTCTCTTTTATTTACTCTCTTTCTTGGGAAATTTTCTGTCCTACCCCCACTATAATTCACTGGCAAAGCTTAAAGTAAAAGTTTTCAATCCCAGTCCAGGTCTACTCCTCTCTCATCATATAGATTCAGAGGGAAGTTCTTTTCTACTCATCTTGGAAAAGCCAGGGAATTACTGACATTTTCTCTCAGTTCTTTAGATATCATGGACTTTGTATCATAAAACTTGAGGCAGTCTCACTACTGCATTGCTAATTTTGGTTTTAAGTTAGATGAATCTCTCTCAGCAGGAGAGATAATGCTTATTTCATTTTCACTTGCTTGCTGTCTGCTGAGATTAACTGCTTCTTCTTCACTCTATAGCTCATTGAGACTTGCTGACATCACTTACATTCAAATCTATCTTTTAGAGTCCTTTCCAGACTCCAGAACTAAATTCCCTATAATGACTATAGTATATTGTCAAAACATTTATTTATTTTTTCATATTCCAGATACCTTCAGTCATTATATCTAACCCTTGCAGCCATCTGGAACAGTAGCACTATTAATATCTTCATTTTAAAAAGAGGAAATCAAGGCCTGGAACTTTCCCCAGGGTTACAGAGTTCAAAAGTGGCCGAGCTTGGATCCAAACAAGGCTCAAAATGACGCCAGAGCTAGTGCTCTTTCCACTTTGCCTGGTTTTTAACTTCACTGACATTTTGCTGGACACATTACTTATGGTAGAAAGTATTAAGTATGGAATAAAAATTACAATGTAGTTTCCAAGTTGGCTGACTTCAGCATGCAGTCTTGGGAATACGTCTGTCTACAACATTTTTTCTTAAAAGAATTTGTTGAAACCAGATCACCAAATCCTTGCTAGCATGGGCCATCAGCCAGGATATGGGATTCACTTTATGAAATGGAATCTTATGTTAAAATGGTATTTACTAAAATAGGACTCTTCCAGAGGGTGGTGTTTCAGTGAAAATGCTCAATGGTCAACATTTAGACCTTACCCACCTCTCCGCTCACCTTGTCCTCAGGTCCTTTCAGGGCAGCAGCATGATTGGAAACCACAAGGGACAAAGTACAGCGTAGACTGAGAGAGGCAGGAAGGAGGACGATGGAAGAAAAAGAGAGCTGGTAGGAACATTCACATGTGTTTCGATCTAGCACGGTACATGGTTCTCATTGAATTAATATTTTATTTAACCTTCATATACCCCGATTGGCTAGGTTTTGTTAATCACATTTTATAAATGGAGAAGCTAATAGTTAGAGAGGTTAAGGTCAACCAAGTCATAGATGGAGAAAATGATCAAGTTAAAATTTGAATTCAGAGGTACCCGATCCCAAAGCTCACGCCTCTTGTAATATATCATGTTACCTTTTCATGAGCAGTATTAATAGTATCATATGTTTTTATCTGCTTTATGGTGTGTATACATTCTCTCATTTACTCTTATAATAATTTCATAATATAGTTGCCGTGGCTAATTTTATGTCAACTTGGCTAAACCACAGCGCCCATATATTTGGTCAAATATTATTCTAGATGTTTCTATGAAGGTATTTTTTAGATAAGATTAACATTTAAATCAGTATACTGTGAGGAAAGCAGATTACCTTTCGTAATGTGGGTGGGCCTTATACAATCAGTTAAAGGCCATGATAGAAAAAGACTAATCTCCCTAGGGGAAGGGATAATTCTGCCTGCCAGCAGACTGCGTTAGAAATGGAACTGCATCTCTTCTCTGGGATACCACGCCTGCCTACCTACCTGGCAGATTTAGGATTTGCCAAGCCCCTCAACAATCAAGTGAGGCAATTCCTTAAAACAAATCTCTATCTCTATCTCTACCTCTGTCTATAATCTCTATACACACACACACACACACACACATCTTATACATTTTTTCATCTTATACATCTTGCCATGCAATATTGTATTACTTTCAGATGTAAAACAATAGCGATTAGACATTGATATACCTTATGAAGTGACCACCCTGACAAGTCAGTCTTTTTTTTTTAAAATAATACGTCACTTAGTTTGATTACACAAATATGCTTACTTCATTACTTTCTCATTTATCTTGCTAAATCTATTACGAAATCGATTTAAATAAGAGTTTTGAGCAGAAGTGATGTCAAATACTGGAACAAAAGACCTGGAACTGTTGGTTAGAATAAACACATTACATTTGCTCTCAAAAAAGGTTGTGATTCACAATCTGTGGATATCCTCAAAGCCCATACATTAAACCGTCTCCCTCAGGAAAGTTTTATCAAATCCATTAAGTAATTACAAAGGTAACTGATTGAGTGGAATATTTTTGTTTTCTTCCTATTTAGGAGAATGATCAAACTGTAAGACTTAGGTGGGAAAGGAAACAGAGAACTTGATTTTCAGACTGTTTAATTAGTTCACAGATGACTGAAAACTGATTGTGCATCCAATGCATCTATGTAGGAAAACTTCCTTTGCTCCTGTGGGTCTTTATTTACCCACTGCCTCATTTCTCAAATCTCCTGCCCTTAGAACAAGCGTTTTGGTGTTAACAGCTTATTCTCTCGGCCTCAGCAGCCTCCTGTGACTTTGGGAGTCATGCCTCCGCCAGACTGAATCATGCAGTGTCAAGGGAACTAGAGCTTTGTGGTCAGACAGACCCACATTTGAATTCCAAATGCACCACTTAGTATGTGGTGTCCTTGAACTTAAAACTGTAACTCTCTGCGAGCAGAATGCAGATAATAGTATCTTTTACACATAGAGGTTGGCTGGATTAAATGCAAGGGAAACATATTGTTATCTCCTATCCTTCTTTACATAGTAGCCTTTTGACCTATTACTACATCAGCTAGAGTGACAAACACAATAACGCACCAGATGCTCCTGATAGGAGCAGACCCGATAGTACTGCTCTTTTTCGCAGAGACAATCCTAGTAATACTAAAGTTGGATTAGAGGGTTTTGATGAAATGTTTGTGATGGTGCTGTGATTGCCCCCCCGACAGCCATTCTCTTCTTCCCGGCTGACAGAACTCCGGTTTTGTCCTGACATTAGGCTCCCCCTGTGCAGCCAGCCGAGGCTAGTGCCTGCTTAGCCTAAGCCAATGGATATCATTATGTCCTCTTTTCCAGTGATTAGTTCAGGGGTGGCCATGTGATTCATTTCTGGTGGGTGAGACATAAGGGAACCTAGGGGAAGTTTTCTGAGGAAATTCAGGGAATGATTTCCTTTACTGATTGTTTTAATCGCTTCCAATTCTCTTCTTTGATGAAGAAGGGAGTGATTCACACCCAAGGATTATGGGCATGGCTAACCAGGTGACACCTGACACTGGACAGATGAGATGATAGCAGTTTATTAGTCACATACTCACAGCCCAGGGGAGGAGAACACGGTGCCGTGCTGGGCCACATGGGGGTTACACTCCAAACAGAGTGAATAACCAGGAACTGTGGGCAACAGGCTTCGTAGTGTCAAGGGGATGAGGAAGCCCCTGGTTCCTGTGAAAGGATGTGATTGGATTGTTTGCACAATTCTGTGACCTGTCAGGGAACTGAAATCTGCTACTCAAGGATAAGCAGGAACTGCAACGGTCACCTTGATAAGGAGGGTTCTTTGGCCAGGGACCTTATCTTTGGAAGCAGTGTGCAGAGGGGACTTTTAGTTAGGCCATAGGAAGTCCCCTCGTCTCACCAATGTCAAGCCAGCACATATTCATCCTTAATTTTAGGCCATGTATGGAGACAGGAGGACAGTTCTTTCTTCTCTTTGGATATGGTCATGTGTGAACATGATGGTTATAGTTAGAAGTATAACATTAGTTTTGCAGCCATGAAAGGAAACACTAGATATTCCAACAATGGTGGAGCAAAAAGAGAGAACAAGGTTGGGTCCCTGATAGTCTCTTTGAAGCTGCTGAACTTTCCCTGAAACTGTCTACTACCAACTTCTTTTACATGACAATAAACCCCTATTGTTGAACCATTTTAATCCGTTTTTCTGCCCCTTTTAGCTGAAGCATCCTGATGCAGAAGGCCAGACGCTCCTGCTATCTGCCAGGGACAAGTCCCTGTGATTTTATATGTGCACTGTCTTTTGTGTGACTCATAGGGTTAGTGTATTGTGTGTTGTGTAATAGTTATGGCTATACTACATATAAGGACAGTACAGAATCCACCTCGGATGAAAGTGAAAGACTAGAAAAATCCGAGAGAAAACTCCAGTGGGAAGCTGTGGTGTCCCTTAGACCCCTGCCTATCTCAAAAGGAGAATTTGACTTTTATTTTACTCTTAAGCAGAATTTTCATTAAATTGAAGTTGCTGCTCATTCTTTTGTCAATCCCTAAAGTATAAATTTACGCTCAGGCTATTGCATACCTTCAGGCTTCCTTACATGTGACTTGCGAGAAGATGCAGCTGCCCTATAACTTATTTTTTCTCCTATTGTGCAGTCCATGAGAAACCTATAGTTAACATAAAGTATCTGCCTTCCAAATATGGTAAAATAAGCCAAAAACCAAATAAGGAGCATGTCCTAGAATAATGAAGAATATTAAGAATATCACTTTCTGATTCCTATCTTCCTTGCATCTATATATACTTAACAACAATAAAAAAAATTCAAAAGAGGGAATGATATTACACTTTTCTTTTGGAGAAAAACAGAACAATTTGGTTAGAATGATATTACCAAGAGATTTTATTTCCTTAAACCTTGACTCAAATTGTTTCTGAGCTGTTAAATGTCCTATACTGTCATTTAGAAAATTACCTATATTAACTCTTACGTAAAAAAAAAAAAATTTAAATCCTTCTAATAAAGTTTTTTTTTTAAATTAAAGTCTATTGGGGTGACAATTGTTAGCAAATTTTTAATAAAATCTTAAGAAAATTCAACAACATACCAGTTTCAGGTATTGGAATATAATTTTCAAAATACTCATAATGCAATATCTTTTCTACTAAATCAATGAAAGTTATTGGATTTTGGAGACTGAAAAAATATCATGGATTTACACTTAATAGAGAAAAGTTTATACTTTCAAAATAAAAATGCTCAATCAATTCAATCAAATCAAGGACCACGTTAGGCTAAGAAAGAACAGGTTTTCCTAATCCTGCTGAATCTTCACCTTCTCAAAGGACCAAGAAGACTAGACATCCAGGAGTCTCTGAAGGCCACTCACTACATTAGACTTCTGTGCAAAGCCAGAGGTCATCTCCCCTGTGATTGGGCAATACTCTGAACAAGTCTAATGGGTGACTCTCAGCCCCTTTAGTTGCTCTCCTTCACTTGTTTTTTAGGTAGCAGGGGCCAGTGAATGAAGGGCCTCATGTGCCATGCAAAGGAGCTCTTACTAAATTCTGTAGGTAATTGGGAATCCATTAAAGATTTAAGCCAGAAGGTGATATGATTCTATTAGCTTTGTAGCAGGATCACCTTGGTGAAGGATATCTGAGAGGAGAATGGAGACTGGTGCTAGAAGCTACTGAGGAGGTAGTTACCATGGTGAGGAAAAATAGATCGAAGGCCTGAGTTTAGGCAGAGGCACTGCAGATGCCAAGATGCACAGGGAGGTAAAACTGAAAGATCCCAAATGAATATGTTGGGGAGGAGACAGGAAATGGGACAATGATGGAGATAAGGCAAGATAGAATTACGTCTACCGTCAAATTAAATTAACTCAAAGGTCTGAGGTTCTCCTATAATTAGAGAACAATGACCTAGAGCATGGACCATAGGCTATAGCATTGATTTTGGCTTCCCAAAAGGTAATATACTCTAAGGATTTTTTGTTTGTTTCATTTTTTTCCTTTCAGTTTTCCACTCTTTTTCAGATAGTTGTGGTTCTGAGATAAATGACACCCGGATTACCTTTTTTAGGAATTTATGTACAGTGAATAAAACGAGTCAACATTGCCTTTTATTGTGAACTCTCAAAACTCAGGAACCAGAGAGATCCAAGATGGCCAAGTAGATAAATACTGTGCCTGTGTCCTTCCATGACCACATTAAAATTACAAGTAAACTACAGGAGAACCATCTGAAGTCTAGCTGAACAGAAGTCCTATGACTAAAAATATAAAGAAGCCATAACAAGACTGGTAGGAGAGGTGGAGATGTGGAACAGGCCCCAAACCTCCCTGTGACAGTTGAGAATCAGGAGGGATATCTCAGCCCCAGAGTTTCCCTGCCCCCGGAGGAACGAGGGACCCCACCCTCAACACCAGGTTCCCAGTTTGAAGTACAGGCTCAGGGAAGAGGAGCTCCCAAAACATCTGGTTGTGAAAAACAGTGGGGATTTCGACAATCCAGGTAAGACCAAAGGCTACGAGAAACCGATGTCCTCTTAAACGGTCCGCGCACAGACTCACTCGCTCATAGGCACTCACCTTGGGCTCCAGTGGAGGGATGGTAACTTGGGAGGCATCAGACACTTACAGGGAGGGGCAGAGTGAGGTGTGTGGCTTGGGGGGAGAACTGGAGAACAGTCGGCATTTTCCCTGTGTCGGGTCCCTCTTCCGTGCAGCTGGCAGGTGGGCGCCATCTTTCCTGTGTTGAACCCGCCCTCACATGTCCAAATCTGAATCTGATTGGCCTGGTGAGCTGTGCTGCTTCATCCTTCTGATTCACTGTGAACCTGTCCTACCCAACTCCCCCATTGCTGGAGACACTCTCTCTGAGAGCAGCCAGCCCCACCGGCATTACACTCTTTCTTAGAAAACTGTCAGAGTCTGGCAGGCCCCCAGTAGGCACCAACTCGCCTCAGTGTGCTCTGAGACTTTTGCTGAGTCCATGCTCAGCACTGGCACCAAACCAGAGTCTACATTAACCTGCTGACCACAACTCTTTCCACTGCCTCACCCAACTTGCACACCACATGACTCTACTAGCAGCTGAATCTTAAGGGACCCAGCAGGCAGCAGCAGGCTACCGGGTGTCCTGGCTTTTTGTGGAGCTACCCCAGACCAAGTACTGGTGGCAGAACATCCTTGGTTCACAGCACGGCCTCTCCCACATACCTCCAGGTTTAGCATAGGAGCCAACAACCACTGCTTTGTAGATCCTAGGATTGCTTTGTAGATCCTACGAGGTAGTTCCTGAATAGTCATAGGCAGTGGGTGACCTGGGCCTGCACCAGAGCTCCTCCCAAGAGACCCCAGAACCAACATACTTAGAGATTGGCTTCAGACCCCAACAGAACACTGTCCAATTAGCCCTTCAAGTGGCACACACAAAGCATGGTCTCAACAGGCACCAGAACCCTAGGGCAAATCCCACTCAGTGGGGTAAACCCCCTGCAGAGCAGCCATAAGCTGTGGATGAGGCCAAATCCCACAGCCAGTCAGCCTGAGGGTCAATCCCACACACTGATGTGCCAAGAGCAATCAAGGCTCACCTATAACAGGAAGGCACACAAAAACCACACAAAGAACCCTCCTTGAGCATGTAGACTAGGTTACCAAGGAGACTCTGTCAGGGCCCCACAGGGCACCTACCACATAGCGCACCCAGACAAGATTAGCAGACATAGGTGATCTACCTAATACATAGAAACAAACACAGAGAGGCAGCCAAAATGAGGAAATAAAGAAATATGTCCCAAATAAAAGAACAGGAGAAACTCCAGGAAAAGAACTAAATGAAATGGAAGCAAGCAACCTACCAGAGACAGAGTTCAAAACATTGGTTATAAGGATGCTCAACGAATTTAGTGAGAACTTCAACAGAGAGATAGCAAGAATAAAAAGGTACATAGAAACCATAAAAAAAGAACCAGTCAGAAGTGAAGAATACAGTAACTGAAATAAAAATTGCACTAGAAGGAATCACCGGCAGACTAGATGCACCACAAAATCAGCATTACAAGGAATGTTAGAGGGATTTCTTTAAGATGAAAAAAATAAAAGTAAAAATTATGAACAAAATGGCAATAGCTACATATCCATTAACAATTACTTTCAACATAAGTGGATTAAATGCTCCAATCAAAAGACATAGGGTGGCTGAATGAATAAGAAAACAAAACCTGTACATGTGACCTATACAAGAGATTCACTTCAGATTGAAAGACACACATGGAAAGTAAAGGGATGGAAAAAGATATTTCACGAAAATGAAAACAACAACAAAAAAGCTGCAGTAGAAATACTTATTCCAGACAAAACAGACTTTAAAACAAAGGCTATAAGAAGTGAAAATGAAGGACCCAGTATACTATCCCACTTCAAGGTATTTACCTGAAGAAAACCAAAATGCTACTTTGAAAGGAAGTGTGCATCCATATGTTCATTGCAGCATTGTTTATAATGGCCAAGATGTGGAGGCAGCCTGGGTGTCCATCAATGGCAAAATGGATAAAGAGGAAGTGGTACATATAAACAATGGTATAGTGCTTGGCTATGGAAAAGAATGGGTTCTTGCCATCTGCAGTGGCATGGATGGACCTGGAGGGTATTGTGTTGAGTCGACAATATCAGACAGAAAAACTAATATACAATGTGATTTTGCTTATATGTGGAATCTAAGTACAAAATTAACAAACAAAACAGAAACAAACTCATAGATACAGTGACTATTTTGATGGTTGCCAAATTTTGATGGGACAGGGGTTGGGGGTGTGAGTGAAAAAGGGGAAGGGATTAAGAAGTACAAATTGGTTGTTACAAAGTAGTCATGGGGATGTAGGGTTTAGCATAAGGAACATAGTCAATAATATTGTAATAAGTGTGTATTGTGTCAGATGGTATTAGATTTGTTGGGGTGATAGATGGGAGGGGGTTGCGGGACAGTGTGAAAATGGTGAAGGGATTAAGAAGTTGGTAGTTACAAGAGTCATGGGGATGTAAAGTAAAGCAGTCAATGATATGGTGATAATTATGCATAGTGCCAGGTGGGTACTAGACTAGTCAGGGGGATCACTTCTTAAATTATATAAATGTCTTAAATTATATAAATGTCTAACAACTATGATGTACACCTGAAACTAACAAAAAAATAATATTGAATGTCAACTGTAATTGAAAATTTAAAAAAGGGGAAAAGGTTAAGGGGAATAAGAGATCCAAATTTCCAGGAATAAAACAAGTAAGTCATGGGGATGTAATGTACAGCATGGGAAATATAGTAAATAATATGTGATAGCATAGAACAGTGTTAGAAGGTTGCTGGACTTATCATGGTGATCACTTCTTTAGGTAAATAAATGTGAAAATCTATGATGTGCCCCTGAAACTAATACAATATTGTATGTTTTTTAATAAAATTATTTTAAATAAATATATTTTTAATAAAAAATATATTTTTAATTTTTTAAATAAAATTATTTAAAAAAAAAATAAAAAAGGAGACATCCTAAACATACATTTATAGAATAATGGTTGGATAAACTGTAGTGCATTCACACTGCAAATTTGATCTCATCATTAGAGAGAAATCTAAATAATTTTACTTAATAATTGAATATTTTATATGATGTATTATTATGTGAGAAAAGCAGTCTATAGTATTGTATTAGGGAATTATTAATTAATTTATTTCATTTTGTTTAATAATATATAGCAACACACTTCTTAATAATAGCAAAATTGTTTTTTATGAGACATTGAATCCAATATATTGACAAAAGTTCTAGGGAAAAAATAGCAGTATAAATGAAGCATACTTAAGAGGCTATAGTATTAATATTAGTTTTCTATTGGTGAAATAACAAATTACCACAAAGTTAGCGACTAAAAACAATGCAAAATATTTCTCTTATAGTTCTGGAGATCAGAAATCTAAAATCAAGGGCAGTTGGTGACCACAGGATGGCCACGGGTTTGAAAATTAATCTGGGGAACGTAATTTGGTGGTTACCAGAGGGTAAGTGGGTTGGGGGGTGGGGGATGAGGGTGAGGGGGATCAAATGTATGGTGATGGAAGGGGAGCTGACTCTGGGTGGTGAACACACAGTGTGATTTATGGATGATGTGATACAGAATTGCACACCTGAAATCTATGTAATTTTACTAACAATTGTCACCCCAATAAATTTAAAAGAAAAAAAATAATAAAAAAAATAAAATCAAGGTATTCTCAGTGCTGTATTCTCTATAGAACATTCAGGAGAGAATATGTTTCCTTGCCTTTTCCAGCTTCTAAAGATTACCTGCATACCTTGGCTCATGGCCCCTTCCTTCATCTTGAAATTACATCACACCAATCATGGTTTAGACATCATATTTTCCTTTTCTGTCATTGATTATTCTGTCTCCCTCTTATAACTACTCTTGGGGTTACATTGGACCCACCTAATTAATCCAGAATAATTTCCACATCTCAAGATCTTTAATGTCATTACATTTTCAAAGTTCCTTTTGCCATATATGTTAACATATTCAAAGGATCTCAGTATTAGGATATGGACATCTTTGGGGGCCATGGTTTCACCTACCATAGGATCAATAACTTCATTACATTAATATAATAATATCTATTAGTCTAAAATTATTAAGAAATCTACTAATTTTTTTCTACTAAACTTTGGTAAAATCTATATAACGTGAATATTATATATACAAACGAAGTCAGGTTGTAGAGTTAGGGCAATGTTTTCATGTAAAAAACAACCTGATCATTTTAATAGCAACATTAAAAAAAACCTAATATCGTCATATAGATAATTTTAAAAATGAAGAGGAAAAGAAACTAGATTACTTTTGTGATTAATTGCAAATAATAAAAGAAAAAAACTGGAAAACTGACAAATGCAAATTAAGTATAAAATCTCCACCCTCCACTGAAATTACGCTACAACACTGAAAGCCAACTTAATCATGTTAATGACATGTCTCAGTATATTTTGATTGAATATATTATAGAATATATAACTTGAAATACACCTTACTTAATTTTAATGAAAAGAAATGATGATTTTTACTTAACATATCAAGTGAAATTTGTAATTGTTATTATTTATTAGAATTACATTAATAGTTAAACAAATATTTTCATCACAAAATTCAAAACCATAGCCAAACTGTGACAAAATCAGAGGTAAATTATATGTTTTAACACAATAAAGGGAAAGCATTTCATCAAGCATTTACTTATGATTTTTCTATTGGTATCTTTTATCAGCAATCACAGTATGTAGAATCTGAGAATTTTGATATTGTAGAGACTGGTGGTTATTCAAGTAAATATCTTCATTTTACAAATCAGCAGAATGGAACATAGAAAAATTCAGTGACTTATTCAATATCATACCATGAATTAGTGTGAGAGAAAATCTCGAATTATGACATGAAATTCATATAATGCAGACACTTTCACTTTTGAGCATATCATGAAATCCCATTGTAACACATTAGCATTAGCTATGTTTCTGGGAAGTTAGTTTACAGAGTTCTTTTACTCTAGGTTGTTTCTTCAAGAGGTTTTGCTCTGATATGATAGATCATTTATATCTTGATGAATGCTAAAATGGCAAGCTTATCTAATCATCTCAGTTCAAAAATGTGTGATTATTTATATGCTCAATATTAAATTTTAAAACAGCTATTTTATGTCATAGAAGTCATTATACATGACAAACATATCACCTTTTTTATTTATTAATTCCTTATACTTAATAAAACATCTTATTTCATATATTAAAAAAAGTCAGGGGTCAGACTGAATTTTCTAAAGATCATTTTAGGCACTCTCCAAATCTTAAAAATGATAACATTTTCCCCCATAAGACTCTAGGGGAAGCATCCAGCATAATTTGAAGGACTTCAGCTTCGAGTAGAAACACATAAATAAAACTGAAAAGTCATAGGAGGTACCATATTATAATATCACTTATAAACTGAAAAACTAAAATAATGTATATAATTTATTGAATTTCTCAACAATTATGAATATATTTAACATTATTTATTGATACATTGTGTGCAAGCACAGCATGAATAAAAAATTATTACTGCATTAGTTAGCTAAAATTAAAAAGATATTGTTATCTGAGATAAGGAAAGTTATACTGAAGGAAGGATGAATTGTTTTATTAATAAATCAAAAAATGTACACAATCCAAAAGATGGTTTCTGAAGTGAAATAGACTAAATCCTTAAAAATACTAATTTCTTTAAATCAGCAATTTTGGTCATGTTTGCAACATAGCAAAGTGTCTTCAATTTCCTAATGACTTTTCTGTGAAAATTTTGAAAAAGTATAAACAATAAATTTATTTAAACTAAAAATTATGCCAGACGACATTTAGAGGTGAATTGGGGAAAGGAGATGCTTCAGGGAAATCAAGTTACTGACTATAATTTAAAATTCCAGAAGTTCTGGTAATTCACTTGGGCACAAATTCAAGATGAAGTTTGACTACTGTAGAAATGATTGACTGTATTTATTGAGATACATTTTGCACAATTTATGCCATGGAGTAAATGGTAAGTATATCCAGAGAACTGATTTCAACATTCCTGTTTGGCCATTTCTTAGCTGTGTGACCCCTTCAGCAAGTTATTTCATTTTTTTCGAGCCACAGTTTCTCCACTTATAAAATAGGCTATAATTCATACTTACCTTGAAAGAGCATCACTAGCATTAGAGAGAGTATTAAAAATTGCCCAGAAGGATGTGAGCACTTGTTTAGTAGGTCTTCTTATTAAGTTGTAATTACCATTTTGAGAGCAGGTGCCAGAATTAGAAAAATCAATGCTACACTTGTTACTTTGTCACAATTATTAATAACAATGTTTATATAGCTTCAAATATCCGTATAAGCACACATAAAAATCTGACCAGTTCGGCATAATCAGTATTAAATTATTTTACTTGTAAAGCAAGGTGAGACAAATGCCAATTATTTTAAATTGCACTTTATGCACCTTTCATGGAATTTCATGCACAAAAATAAATTTGCTATGTATACAGGTAATGGAACTAAACAGAATGAATCATTAGAATAATGATTCTCAATAAGCCAGCCATCAGGAAGTCTTAGCTCAGAAGTTGAAATCCCAAGGGCTCAGAAAACAAGTAATAAAAAATTAAATACGAATAACATCCTGTCTGACACACCTTTTGCTGGAAGGGTGATAGTGCAGGATCTTTGCTATAAAATTGTAAAGGCTTTGGGTTCTTAGAACTAGAGAGGTAAAAATCATTCACTGTCCAACATGCTATATTTTCTAGGTGAAAATGCTTTAGGTATTATCTGAACTTTTCTAAATGGACTGATTGGAACAAACTGGTTATTTTCAGAAGTCATGCAAATGCTGTATCCTCAACTTTCAAATTCATTGACTAAACCAATATTAATGGAACTTGTACTATATAGACAAGTAGTGGTATAGATACTGCATATATAACAATTAACAAAACGCAGAAAATCCTTGACCTTGTGAATTTCACATTCTATAATAATATGGAGAGGGGAGAGACAGACAGTAATCAATAGAGATATATAAAATATATAGCATGTTAAAATAAAGAAAAGAAGAAGGGGAAGGGTAGGAAGAGCTGGGGTTGTGGTGGGGGTGCCAGGTGTAGATGTGATGGGGGATGGTGAATATACTGGGTGATGGAGGACGTGGCCAAGGTGAGTGCCAAGGAGGTTCTTTCACAGTGATATTTGAGCAAAGTTCTGAAGAAAGTGATGGTGTGAGCCAAGTGATTTGGGGAAAGAATGAACATTTCAGATAGAGGAATAAGTGAAAGGAAACAAGTGAAAGGTGGAAGCATGCATGGTGGGAGCAGTCTGGTTAGAGAAGCATGGGGGAGAATACTAGGAGATTGCATTGGAGAGGTAACACATCATGTGGGGCCTCGTAAGGGCTGCTGCTTCTCCCTGAAAAGCCACTGGAGAGCTTTGATCAGAGGAGCTACAGGATATAGCTTCTTATATTTAAAAAAGAAAAAAAAGATCATTCTGGCTACGGTGTTGAGCATTAGATTGCAACCTAGAGCTGAAGTTTCCTCTCCCAAACTCCAAATGATTATTAATTTCAATAGGTTTCAGGGAAACCCACAGCTGTGCAGTTGGTTGAGGGTCGACACAACGCCTAAGCTCTTATGTACTGTTATATGGATTCTTCCAAGTTCATGGGCCATGAAAGCAAAGGCTCAGCTTAAGGTTATTGACAGAATTAGTCTTATACTGATTTTCCATAAATCTTATAAATCTTATGTGAAAACAACACAGCAAGAAAGGGTGAGAGACGTTAGAATTAGAAATACCTGTCATCTTTTTTCTAGCTATAATACCTTGGTAAAATTATTTCACCTGTGGAAATGGAGATAGCATTGCCCATCTCATGGGACTATTATAGGGATAAAACACACACACACACACACACACACACACACACACACACACACACACACTTGCTCAAACTTATGATTGATACAGTTGGCAAGCAATAGATATTAATTTCTTTCCTTCTTTGTGGACCTATTGAAACTTAGTTGACTTAATAATTACTGGTAAGTTAAATGCCTGGATTAGGAATGACTAAGATAGATAATTTTAATTATAGATGATTTCTTTTATTAAGACAATCCCTTTGTGTGGTAGGCCTCTATGGAAGGACAGTTTAAGCAAAAAAGCAAAAGCTGAGTATGGTTATTCTTAACCATAAGTTATTATTATTAAATGTTATCCAATGGACTAAATAGGAAAGGAATTTCACCTACCTCTCTAACTAAAGAAATAGTATATTTATTACTTAATGATCAGAACTAGCCTGTATATCTCCATGTTGGATTTGAAATTTTGGGGCTAATTCAGTGATAATTTTCCTTTAAATGGAGAATCCACTCTCTTTCTGTATATCACTTCCCCATGGTTAATTTTCATGTATATTAGGAAAATAATGGTGATCAAACATTTAAGAAAAATTAACATGTGCAAAGCTTCTTGGACACTGTAAGAAATATTTTGAAATCCCAGACCTAGTGTTCTCTGCTCCAGCTGATCCGGGAAATATTTTCTAGGCATTTATTATTAAAAAAAAAATTACAAGGCTTCCACTGAGTACTTATTTAAGAACATGAACAGAGCAGGAACTCCTATTTGAGAAATTCAACCTACAGACACTTTTGCAACCTTTCTGTATGCAGGTAGGAAAGTTATTTAAAGTGAGAAAAATGTCAGATTTTTAAAATGTTAACAATGAAACATTACTTTCACAAGTTATATGTGAAGATGGAAAACAAATAATATTTATTAACCTGGAATTTTCTAGGCACCAGGGATATGACAGTGAATAAAGTAGGCAAAATTCCCTGCCCTCATGTAGCTTATCTTCCAATGACAGAAAAATAAAATAAAATAAATGAGTAAATTAAGTAGTAAGTTTGATGGTGATAAACACCATGGGGAAAAATTTTAAGCAGGGAGGGAAATAGAGAGTATGGAATGGAAGGCAGAGGCTCGATTTTAGAAGGCATGGCCGGAGAAGATCTTAGTGAGAAGGTAATATTGGAGCAAAGACTTGATGGAAGTTAGAGAGCCAGACAGATGTCTGAGGGGAAGAGCAATCCCAGCAGAGGGAACAGCAAGTGCAAAGACCCTGAGCGGGGAGGTGGAGTAACTGAAAGGGTGTTTGTATGCTTAGGGTTGAATGAGCGCAAGGAAGAACTGAAGGAAGTGAAATCAGAGAGGAATGAGGAGCAGGGGGTTATATATTGGGTACGGCCTTATCAGTCATTATAAGGAGATGGAAAGCCAAGGAAGAATTTGGAGACTGGCATGACCTGGATTTTGTTTTAGCAGAATGCCCTGTGTTCTTACAGCTAGCATTGATTATAGTGGGTATGATGGTTAATTTTAATGTGTCAACTTGAGGGGACCACAGGGTGCCCACCCAGATATTTGGTCAAACATAATTCTGAGTGCCTCTGTGAAGGTGTTTTGGATGAATTTAACATTAAATTGATGGACTGAGTAAAGCTGATTGACCTCTCTAATGTGCGTGGGCCTCATCAAATCATTTGAAGTCCTGGATAAATCAAAAGGCTGACTTGCCTTCAAATAAGAGGGAATTTTTGAAGCCTGCCTATATTTGAGCAGGGGCATTGGCTTTTTTTCATGCTTTGGAATAAAACTGAAACATTGGTTCTTTGCGAATCTTGAGCCTGGTGGCCTTCAGTCTGGAACTACACCACTGGCCCTTCTAGATCTCCAGCTTGCTGAAAGTAAATCTTGACACTTGTCAGCCTCCATAATTCATGAAACAATTCCTTATATAAATCAATCTATCTCTATCTCTATCTCTATCTATCTCCACCTCTACCTCTATCTTTCTGTCTCTACCATCTCCTATTTGTTCTGTTTCTCTGGAGAATCCTGATTGATACAGTGGGAAAGGAAGAATAGAATCTTGAAGATTAGTGAGGATCTATTGTAATAATGTAGGTAAGACTTGATGGTGGCCTGGACCAGGGATGGAGCACTGGAGTAGGAAAAAAAGTGTTTTATTCTGGATATGTATTTAAAGCTATCAATAGCATTTGTTGGTGGATTGGATTTGTATTGTTAGAAAAAGAGAAGAATCAAATATAATGACTTCAAAGTTTTGGCACCTGGAAAAAAGAACTTTAATGAAGATAGGAAAGAATGCACAAGAAACAGGTTTGAGGTTTAGGAATTCAGTTTTGAACATGTTGAGTCTGAGAAACTAAAGTGGAGATGTCAAGGGGACAGCTGGACATATGAAGTTGGGGTTCAGGAAAGAAGTCTGGTTTGGAGATATAAGTTTCGGAATCTTCAACACATAGATTTTGTTTAAGAATGGATAAGATCACCATATTCATGAGTGTAAGTAGAAAAGGTGTCTAAGAACTGACCATTAGGACATTGGGTAGATAAGCACTAACTAGCAAAGGAGTCTGGGAAAGATCAACTAGTAAGGTAGAAAAAAAATGGGGAGTACAGTATCCAGGAAGTTAAGTGTAAAAGGTGTTTCAAGGAGGAAAGCGGAAACGTAGAATACTTGGTATTCTGAGTCTTGCTAGGAACCTTTAATCTTTATTTCTCTGATTCACTTGCTGCTAAAAATGTATTGATAAAAGCAGTATGAGGGAGATATTATGTATTCTGTTATGAAAATTCTCCAAGGTTTAGCATATAATATGCCAGAACATATCTTAAGGCAACGTGCACAAAATATATTATATTGCATGCTAATTTCCCCTTTGATAGAGAAAGGAAAGAATAGCAGCCTCAAATAAATTTCAGGAAAAAAGATTTGTTTATTTTAGAACTCTTTGCATCTTCCTATGTTAATATAGTTTATGAATCACCAAGATAATAGAGTATGGATAATGTCACATTCAATGTTTCTCAAACTTAATCAAAATTGTTTTGATTATGAAACATATTGAGGGGTTAATTATCCAAACTACAAAACTTTGTTTTCCTTAAAACAACATCCTCGTATAACTTTGCTCTGGCTCCTTAGGGGACTTCCTTTATCAATCTTGGCTTAAAAATTCATGCCCTTAGATTTTACCAAGTAGTAACATAAGAAATACTCATAAGGTTTGGGTAAAATGCTATTTAAATTTCTTTCTCTCTCTGTTTAAATTTTTTCAGTTACAGTTGACATTCAATACTATTTTATTCTGTCTTCTGATATGATCACCTGGATTTTTTTTTAAACTCTATTTTTAAATTTAAAACAGTGACACAAAGTGTGAATTGAAGGCATAATATCTTTGTTTGGTAACTGCAGATTTAATACTTACTGGAAATATTTAACTAAATATGACTATTATAGTTAAAATTGAGATTTCTTCTTTTTAATTGTCAATTGCTTTTCTTAACACCAAGAAACAAATTAAGAAAATAAAATGTTATATCATAAAGAAAGAAAGAAAAAGAAGAAAGAGAGAGAGAGAGAGAGAGAGAGAGAGAGAGAGAGAGAGAGAGAAAGAAAGAAAAAAAGAAAGAAAAAGAAAGAAAGAAAGAAAGAAAGAAAGAAAGAAAGAAAGAAAGAAAGAAAGAAAGAAAGAAAGAAAGAAAGAAAGAAAAGAGAAAGATTAATATAAAGAATGGTTTTGCTGGAGAGACCCAAGATGGCAGAGTAGATAAACACTATGCCTGAATCCTTCCATGAACACATTAAAATTACAACTAAATTATAGAACAATTATAGAACAATAAATTATAGAACAATAAACCATCTGAAGGCTAGCCTAACAGAAGTCATATGACTCAAAATATAAAGAAGAAGCCAAGTTGATAGTGGTAGGAAGGGTGGAGATGCAAAATGGGCCCCAAACCTCTATGCGGCGGTTGAGAACTGAGAAAGATATCTCGGCCACGAATGTTCCCCCCAGCGGAGCGAGGGACCCGAACCCCTTCACACCAGGTTCCCCAGCCCAGAGTACTGGTGCCAGGAAGAAGAGCCCCCACAACATCTGGCTGTGAATAACAGTGGGGATTCTGACCATCTGGATGGGATGGAAGGCTATGGGGAAAACCAGAGTCCTTTTAAACAGCCCCCACACAGACTCACTCGCTCGCAGTACTCACCTCGGGCTCTGGTGGAGGGATGGTGACTCGGAAGGCATTGAAGACATACGGAGTCAGGGAAGACTGAAGTGACCGGCTGGGGGTAGGACTGGAGGACAGTCGGCATTTTCCCTGGGTGAGGTTCTCTTCCTATGCAGGCAGCAGGCAGCAGGCAGACGCCATCTTTCCTGTGTTAAGCCCGCCCCCAAACATCCAAATCTGAATGTGATTGGTCTGGCAAGCTTCACTGCTTCACCTTGCTGACTCACTGCAGGCAGCAAGCCCCACCCACATTGCACTCTTTATTGGAAAACTATCCAGCAGGTCCCAGGTAAGCGGCTATACTGGCCTCTTGTGCTCTGAAGACTTTTGCTGAGTAGCTCCAGGCTTACACTGGCACCAAACCAGAGTCTACATTAACTGCTGACCATAACTCTTCCCACTTTAGTGACTCTCTGAGACCCTGCCTCACCCAAATCAAGTATCACACATGGTTTTATCTGTGGCTGCATCTTAAGGGAGCCAGCAGGTGGTAGCAGGACTCAGGGTGTCCTGGAGTTTTGTGGAGCTACCGCAGGCCCGGTACTGGTGGTAGCTGTCCTCGGTTTGCAATGTGTCCTCTTCTATGTGCCTCCAACTTTAGCACAGGCAGCAAACAACTGCAGATAGCTTTATAGCGCCTACTAGGTAGTCCCCAGCCAGTCACAGCCAGTGGGTGACCAGCGCCTGCACCAGAGCCCCTCCCAAGAGGCCCCAGAACCAACATACCTGGAGGTGGGCTTCAGACCACAGAAAAGCACCACCCAATTAGTCCTACAATGGCACAAAGGGTGGTCTCAACAGGCATCAGAGCCCACTGGGGCAAATCCCACTCAGTGGGGTAAGCCCCCCTGCCCATCTGAAGTTACAGTCATAAGCTGTGGTCATGGCCAAATCCTATAGCCAATCAGCCTGAGGGCCAATCTCACCCACTGATGTGTACAGAGGAAGGTGGAGGTAAGAGAACCCACAATGGATGGTGAAATGTCCAGGAATTAGTGGAAGATATTTAAGACTGCAAGTCCTGAAAGGGAAAGGGAGATTGATAAAGAATGGAACCCAAAGACAGTTTGGGGCCATGAAAGAAGGGAACTATAACCATAAAATGCAAATGTGGCCAGAATCCAAGTCAGGCAAGGAGGGCAGTAAGTGAACTAATACCCTGACTTATCTCTCTTCTCAACTTCTGATCTCCAGCCAGTACTTCCCATCAACCAAACCAGACCAGAAGCCAGAGGGCAAGGAAGCCTAAATGATGATTCATAGAAGTCATCCTGCCTGGCCACAGAGCAGAAAAAGAAGAGCAAGAATGAATGTGTGGAGAGGAGATGGCAAGTGCAGTAAACTAGCATAAGCAATTTCAGTAGTGTCATTTTCTCTTCTATTCTACCAACATGATAAAGATAAGGTTTTTAAAAAAAGTGTTACTATATTCTTACAACAGCTATTTTTAACCAGAGTATGCATTTCAGATTCACCTGTAGAGATTTAAAGTATTACATGTGTCTGAGTTGCTTCCTTCAGACATCTTAAACAAGAGCCAGGAATCTGGATTTTAAAAGACTTATTCAGGTGATTTGGATGCTAGTCCTAGGTTAAAAATCTTAGACCTGGAAGTACCAAATGATTCAAGTCCACTATAAAGCCATCACCCATGGTGATTTAATCATATCACAAAACCACTGGAATACTCCCTATATCAGTCACAGTCCATTTAGGAAAACAAACCACCTTGTATCTTTCAAACCAAAGGAAATGAAGGAAAGAGTTGTACAGGTCGTAGATGAATGAGAAGGTGAATGGATAATGAGGCAACCCAGAGATCTGCAAAGCAGAAAGCCACTACCACATCTAGGTTTGGAGCGTCAGTGGGAGAACCCAAGGTCATCTGGCTGGAACTAAAACCATGGTGAGGTCTTCCTCGTAGGAGCTGGGCTATCAAGGGAAGGGCTGCCAGAGCTATGGAGGAGACATGGTTGCTTCCAGACACCCCACCAGAAGGAGACAAAGAGGGGTAGAAATACCCTGGTCTTTTCTTTACAATTGCACTCCAATTCTGTTAATTCCTTCCATCCGGTGAATTTGCCAGGAAGCCAGAAGACAAGAGAGCCCATCAAACAAAGCATGGCAAGAGAAAGGGTAATGAATATATTTGAAGCCCAGCAGGCATTTGATCAGCATACTTGTCAGCAAATTTTAAGGGTGCTGACCAGAGCTGTCTGAGCTAGAAGAGTCCCTCTCAGGCAGTGCTGTCCCGCTATGATCTTGATCCAATCCCTTGACTTTGAGGGAGTAACAGCCTCCAAAGATTGATTCCCCCTAGATATCTCTATAGAAAGGAAGAGAAGATTATTGATCAATCAGCATTTGAGCCACACCATAACAACACTGGGCATAATAACCTGGATTTATTTTGTAGAAGTAAAAAAAAAAAAATCACAAAGTAATTAGATCAGGACAAATGACTTGTAACTAAGGCTATGAATAAAGCAAATGTTTTCTAGGTCTGCGTATTTGACGATCCAGTTACATGGAATGAGAGCAGGCCTAGTGGTTTAGGCTGTGAGTCTCCAGGGGTGGGGTAAGTGTGAGTAGCATGTGTTCCTCTCATCTGCTCTCATCCCATATTTCACAAGAGGTCTAGATATCAACCATGAATACTTATAAAATTATCTTATACTGGAGAATTAAGAAGGCTTCAGATCCCTTGCATTAATGATTCTGATGAAAAAGTCAGAAGTGGGATTAAGGTTAGTCTTGAGGGTGGGGATCAGGAAGTTGCTTTGGGCCTGTATTTTGTAAGTACCACACAAAGGGTTGTCCTTAAGGCAGAACATTTCGATTTAATAGTGACTTTTGTTCTCTTGGACTTTTGGTTGCTGTTGTTTATAATTGTTTTGTTTTGGAAGGGTTAGCTGAAGCTTGACTTAAATCATTTCTATTGTTCCCAGGCAGAAAAATGTTAAATCTCATTATGCTGTTTGCAGTCACTCACGTCAGAGCTCTCTGACAATCTTGCAAGAATAAAACTGAATCAAAGTATCAGGATGCTCCAGGAACATTGGTCCTTGGGCTATTCTGCAAAATGCTTACCTTTTGCCAGAGAGGTGTTCTACTTTGGGTGTTAAATTCTGAATCTATGGAGAAAATTAGAATCCAAACTCTCCCTGTGTGAAGGAATCTCTTAAAAGTACTTGTGACTGTGGGGCTTCTCCGGCTCTTGCCCCTTCACACACACAAATTACTGAACTGTAAGTTCACACAAAATATACTGAAGCAGTCTTGTAAGTACGGGATGCAGAAGAATCCTAGGTTAGTTGCTTATGATTCTTTCATTAAGTATAAGTAGAATTGCGGAAAGTAAGTTAGCTCCTTTGAAAAAGCTGATGACTCTTGCTTCCTACACTAGCTCTATAAAGCAATTTAACATATACTTTTTGACTATCTTGCACATACAAGGCAGTTTGCTTAGTCCTGTAGGTGAGTAAAATAAAGCTCTTTCCCTTAAGGAGCTTACAATAAGTAGGAGGACAAGATAAATACATAAGAAAACCTAATAAAGTATAAAGCAAAATTTAGTATCTACTGCATGACAGAGACCCAGAGGTCTTCCAGTTCAAAACTGCAAAAGAAGGGGAAAGCACATTTGGCTGATATCAGTGATGCATTTTCATTTGAGATTTGAAGATATGTATTACCACTTGATAAACTGTACTTATGACATGGCTTCCTCCTAAATAACTCAGATTTGGGTTAATGAAATTCCTGATTCAATGTTTGACTTTTGTAGAGTTTTAGCAATTTTGAAAACTTTTTTTTCTGCTCAAAATTAATTGCTCCAAAGAATTAATACACAAATATCATTCTTATTTTTGTTTAAGAAACTTTGACTTTTTTTTTAATGGTAGCTAGAAGCACTCTAGTTGATAAGGAATTACTAGTTCAAAACACTTCCTCAGCTTCAAGAACCATTATTTACGTATTCCTCAAAGCCTATTTTGCTGAACCAAAGTGAAAGTTTGAATTATTATCCAAGAAAATAATTCAGGCTTCAAAGTCTTCTTTTAGCAATAGCCGTTTGAGTGGGGGAAAAAGAATGGGTCCTAATTTTGCTTTTTCTTTAACTGTGTAGATAAATTGAGAATGTTATTTTAAAAAAAAGGCAGAAGTGAAAACAAAGTATACTTTGTTCTTTCAAAGTTGTTACTATTACAACACCATCATAGTGTGATGAAAGAAAAACCTCACAGCTTTTAAATACACATGAACTGTTTTAAATAGCGATGAGCTGATAGGAACCAGTTAGCCTTTCATCTAAAAGTTCAGAATTTCCAAATATAAACAGTTTTTTATTGCATATAATCTTTTGAGAAGAGTGTTCTAAATTTGTGAGATGTAATCTGGCGCACATAATTTAAACTGTTAAGTTTATATTTTGGTTTCAAAAACACAGTTTTGTTTTGAATGTCTCATTGTCAAATCCTTGGGATGTAAAATTATAATCTTTTTCATGAAAGAAATTAATTAGACACCCATAAATTAACAGGACTCTGGTGGACATGGATCTGACCTAGATAACCAAAGCTGTTCTGGAGTTTAGCCAGAGTTTTAATATTAGTTGAATCAAAGGTAGCACTTTCTAAAAAGCATAGGATTTGATATAAATAATGTATTTTTGTCATAATTTAAACTAGAAGGCTCTAATGCTATGAGTTGCCACTTTCCCAATGTTGTACATTAGTATTTAAAAGATAATGTTTGCTGACATTGATAATTCTGAAATCTGTAAGATCCTCTGGATCAGAAAATTCTGAGAGACTATTAAGTGTAATGGTTAACAGTGTGGTCTTTGAAGTCATGCAATTCTGGATTCAAATGCCTACTTGACTGTAATTTACTGTGACACCTTAAACAATTCATATACCTGCCGAAGCCCTAGTTTCTGCATATATAAAATAGAAGCAAGGGAGGGGTGTATAATAACATCTACCACATCAGGTTTGAAGAGCAAATGAAATGATTTATGTAAGGTACTCAGCATGGCGTGTGGCCCATTAGAAGTGCCTAATAAATGTAAGTTATTGTAGACAAAAAAAAAAAAAAATACCCAACTCCCTTTTGTTGATGTAGAGCATTAAATTTTTAAAAACAATTTGTGTCATAGAACCCGAATTAATTTTAAGATAAATGAGAAGAAGATAGGACAGATATTGATATCACCATTTTATAGAGGATGAAAAAAAGGAGATTATCAATGAGACTGAGATCATTCATTTCATGTTCACTGATTCAATATTTGTTTAACAAATAGTTATTAATTGCCCACTGTGGGCCAACATCTAAGCAAGACACCCCTAATTAATGAAAGAACCAAAACGAACCGTCCATCAGTACATCTGTTATTTTTGCCATCTAGCATCCCGCCCTCCCTTTTGGGGGGCAACTTAAAATTTCTTCCTGGATAATTTATCTCTCCCCCATTGTTTGCAACTTGGTGATACAGAGGGACATGGCATAATCCAAGGCAATCAGTCTCACTAACCTGGGTTTTGGAAACTCATAGGGAAGGACATAGGAGAAAAATAATTGCAACTTATTCAACTCTCGTGACACTATCCGTTAGTTCATGTAAAGATGTTAAGAGGGGCTCTAACTTCTATCCTGATTATCTGATGCTGCAAGATAGATAACATGCCATAATAAATTTTCTTTTCACTTAGGTTACCAATGTCAGATTATATTGCTTTGTTCCAAAGAAACTTAACTGATAGAACCTTTGAAAGTATAACATAATTTATTCCCAGAAGTCTTGGAATCTGTTTCTAGGAAAACATTGTTAGAATATAGATAACACGGCAGACAAGAGATTGCTCTAACTTAGCTTTATTTTGTACCTAAGAGGAGAGAAAGTATTAATGTATTAATGTTCCCTGTACAGCTGAAACAAAACAAGGTAATGGAAATATTTTTTTTAAGCTAATCTATTCCTCTAGTTCTTTACTCCACATTCCTGTTCCATTTACCTTTCCAGTCTATAACCATCCAGGCTCTGCCTCATGTTTTTCCCTTGTATATTACTCAGCTTAAATGCTGCATAACAAGCAACTTCAAAATTTCAGTGACTTAACACCAACAAATACTTATTTTTCTCACTTGTGGATCTGTTGGTGAGCTGGGCTTGGCTTCAGTCTGCACATTGGGTCCAGATTTGTTCCATTTGTTTCTTCATTCGTCTTGGGTAGCGTATAATTATGATAGATGGCAGAGATTCAAAATTCCACCAAATCCTGAAAGCAAGCCTAAAACATTTCCTTGAATCACATCTGCTATAGTTCATTGGCTAAAGTAATCCACGTGGCCAATGCCAATATCAGTGGGGATGGGAAACAGATTATTTACATGGTGTGTGTGATACTGTAAAGTCATGTACAATTTTATAATAAGGTGAGAGAGAAGAGTTGGAGATAACAGTCCAGTCCACCACAACTCCACATGTTCTCCTAGAGCTTTGGATAACATTTATCCTATTTATCTCTTGCCTTCAGAATCTAAGTTGAGTTAAGGTAAAAGAGAAGAAAAGCAGAATCCTAGATAACACAAACCTATTTAAACTCAGTTTTAGATATTGTGAATAAAATACCACATTAGTTGAGGGTTGTTTTTGTTTTTTTCCCCCAAGATTCGGGAGAGGGAAGAGAGGAAGTGAATGACAATATTTCATGGTGTTTCAACAAAATCATTCAGATCGTATTTCATAGCAATCCTATCCATCTTATACACGCTTTGTATCTTAAAAATATAAACATAGCTTTTATTGAATACTCACTATATAGCAAGCAGTGTAAGTTCTTTATGAACATTAACTTTCAAAATTCTCATAAAATCCCTGTGAGGTTTATAGGTAAAGAAAATGAAATTTAGAAAGGTTAAGTTTCACAAACATAAGAAAAGATTAATTACTCTGTAGCCATGGAAACAGATAGTCAACAGAACTGGTTTTAAATCCAGTCACTTGATCAACAACTGCTGCAATGGATGTACTTTTATAAGCCAACCAACCAGAGCCAGATTTGCTTTTGGAAGTCAGCCAATCAGGACTCACTCCAATAAACACATTTCTGAGTTTCAATCAATCCACAACAGTCTGTACCCCCAATCATCAGGCATCTACATGCTTCTAAAAGTCTCCAAGAACTACATGCTTCCTCCAAATCCTGTGTACGACCTGCAGAGCCTGTGTCTGACCAGCATCTCTCTGTCTCGGTATAGTAAGCAATACATTTAGCTTTGTTGTTTTATTTCAGATGATGCGTGATAATCGCATTGTCCTTTGGTAGTAACTTACCCAAGTTTACGCAGCAGGCAAACAGTAGAGTCAAGCAACAAACAAATTCCATCTGATTTCAGAGCCTAAACGCTTACCCAGGACACTGTCCTGCCTCTTCTCCTTCCACAGTAGTTACTGCCCAGGTGCTCTTCTCTGGAAGAATTTAGCCTCTGGAATAATTTAACTCTTGGATTGTTATTAATTTTGTATATCTTATCTATTCAACTAAGTTGGAAGCTCAGTTGAGTCTTACAAAATTTCACATTCCCAGTGGCGACTAATTTATCCATTATTCATTTATTAATTTAAAGATATTCAACGAAGTGCTCGATATGTGCTTGGCATCACGATAGGGATAAAATTAAGAAGTTTTGAGCTCTGAAGGGTTGGCAACTTAACTGCAATGTGAAATGTGCTACCATGTATACAGGGTGCAGTGGGACCTGAGAGGAGAGAGGGCCTAAGTCTGTCTTTAGCATTGTGGGCACTCGATAATAAATTGCCCAAAGACTGATATTTGTGTATTAACTCTTTGGAGCATTTAATTTAGAGCAGAGAGATGAAAGTTCTCAAAATTGCTAAAACTCTTCAGAAGTCAAACATTGAATCAGGAATTGCATTAACCCAAATCTGAGTTATTTGGGAGAAGGCCACATCACAAACATGTAGTTTATCGAGTGGTAATACATTGAAGACAATGCCATTTTTCTATTTCTATTGCTCTAAAGGTTTAGTTTTTATTTTTATTATCAAAGGAGGTTATAGGTTTCTAATACAGAACATTACACATTTCAGATAACTGATGAAAAAGATTGAGAAAAGACGGGGATGGGGTGGGGGAACAACACCTTTCAGGATGTTTAGTAAAACGGGAGCTGGCTTAATAAGGAGGCAGAAATTTACAGTGATCCTCAATTTACACTTGCACTATTCCTTTTTATTTTTGGTGCAAAGCTATTTTCCTGGATTATTTTCCACTCCTTTTCTTTGGTATTCTATCACTTTTGAAAAACTGATGCAGTCACTAAAAATGAAAGTTTTCCACAAGGAAAAAATCTCTAGTTTATACAGAAGATGTTAGTGCTTTAGACACAAAAGCAATGTTTTCATTTAATCGTTGATTAATGAGTGGACACTGCCTGAGATTCCAGTGCTCTTTTTGTCGTTCCCAAGCAACTATGACTGTTGCTGATAAGTTTCCTGGCTGAGCCAAGGACTCAGGGCCACTGGAAGATGGTCATGGCTGCCGCAGGGAGAGCTGGATTCTCTTGTGTCTGCTAGTACTGTATTGATTTGTTGTGAGATGATGTGTGGTATCAGGAATTACAATGATCTGTGCTTTTGGTTAACCAACAAGACAGTAAGTGCATTTCAAAAGGTTTAAAACGTCATTGGAAAAGTGAGTTCCAATCGCAATTACTATAAATAGTTTGGCTTTAATCCTTCCCCTTCTTCCTTAAGGACAGCCTGTTACTTCAGACTGCCTAGCCCACCCCCTCCCACCAAACCAACATCCCTACGTAGACTTTTGCTCTTGTGTCCCGAATCTGTATTTCCTTCCCTTATCTAGAATGTGCCCATTTACAAACCTAATGTTAGGGTGAAATTCAGGGAATGAATAATGCAGTTAGACTTAAGCTAGTTTGCAGTTTACCTTCACCACACAGCTCACTAAGCGACAGGTAATTAGACTTAGTTTGTTTGCAGTTAGAGCCAGCCTGATATTCAGCTGTTTTCTCTTTGTTTCTGCAATCACTGATTAACTGAAGAACTCTATTTGTTCCCTTTCTGAAGGCTGCGCAAACCGCATTGACTAACAATATCCTAATCTGGGAAACAGCAGTTTCTGAATCCTTAGGCACCTGAACACTGGAATCCAATTGACAAATTCGTGCAGTTTTTACTGGCAATGCATTCAAGTCCCAGGGCTCTATGGCCGAGTCCGAGTCTGGAGTCCGGAGATCACATCATCTTCAAACAGACCAGACCCCAGGAAGGATGTCAGCCCTCAAACCTGCCTGACCGACTTCCCCTTTCCTATGTAAGAAAAAGCTAACCTGAAGTTTCTGCAGCTCTCCACTTTCAGACTCTGGACTCTGCCCCGGTGACACCCCTCCTTCCTGCCCCCCCCCCGTGTTTCTCTCCTTACTACCCCAGCAGCCATCATCTTTAGACACTGCCATAGGCATGCTCTCTGCCCTAACTTTAATAAAGCCTTGCTTCACTCTCCCACTTCATAGAGTCTGTGAATGCTTTCACCTTTTATGAATGACTAGGGGTTAATTCCATGCCACGACACCTAACACCAGAAGCTAACTGATCACTGGGATTGGAAAAAAATTACTCCTACAATATTAAAAAGAACACATTAGCGATAATTTATTGATTGTTTTTAAGTGCTTTAAAAGCTTTATATCATTAATCCTCACAGAATGCCTGTAAAGCAAGTACTATTATTATCCCTATTTTACAGATTGTGAAGCTAAGTTTTAGACAAATAAGTCAATTGCTCAAATTCTTGGAGCTAGTAAGTGGCAGAGTCAGGCTTCCCACCAAGGTCTTCTTGACTCCTAAGTCCTATTCTTTTCGCAATGCTGCCTTACTAGTAAAGGATTTCGAGAGACATTTGAAATTTGATAGGGACAGCACCCACAGAAATGCTGCCTACCTTAGTGTGTGTGTGTGTATATATATATATATACACACACACACACACACACACACATATTTAATGGGGGAATATTGGGGAACAGTGTGTTTCTCCAGGGTCCATCAGCGCTAAGTCGTTGTCATTCAATCTCGTTGTGGAGGGCGCAGCTCAGCTCCAAGTCCAGTCGCCATTTTCAATCTTTAGTTGCAAGGGGCACAGAGACCTCCATCTCATGCAGGAATCGAACTGGCAACCCTGTTGTTGAGAGCTCGTGCTCTAACCAACTTAGCCATCTGGCTGCCCCCACCTTAGAATTTTAAGTATCAACAGAAACTTGTGGGGAAAGATACTTTTTGATCAAGTGGTAGTTTTCTTGAAATGTCTCAACGCCACATAGAAAAGCTTCTTCTTATTCATCCGAGTCAGGCTTGCTTTGTTCAGCACATTATAAGTATGATGATCAGAGCAAGAGAAAGAGGCCCTGATACATGCAGCCTTTCCCCTGTGACCAAATGTTTATCTCCTCTTTTTAATCAATAAACAAGGGAAATGTAGAATCACACTGCACAGCACGATGGAACATTAGTGTTGGAAGTGATCGTAGAGGTGATTGAAACTAAACCCTTCATCGTAGAGAGGAAGACTGTGTCCCAGGAGTAAAGTAACTTAAGGTCAAACAATTATGAAGTAAGTGGTGGAGTCAAAACCAAGTTCTTCCCTCCATCCCCTTCTCTCTCCTTTTATCCTTCTTTCTTCTTCTTCTCCTTGTCCTGTTTTTTTCCTCCTCCTAGTCCTTTTCCTCCTCTGTGTCTTCCCATCGACACCTCCAGGTTGCAGGATTATTCAGCTCCAGGTATGGGGTATATGAGGTAAAGAAAAGCACAAAGAACTCACCATGATGTTACTCTTTAGGTCCCAAGTTCTTTAGCCAGTCTGCCTCTTCTCTGTACTTTACAGGATCTTCTCATGTTTATTTTCCACATAATGTCCAACTGTACTTGGTGAGAGAAATGGAAAAATGTTTATCTATTCTATTTTCCTGGAAGTAAAGACATCAGGAAACATAGTATTTAGGAAGGATCTTCAGCAATACCAACAAATTTATGAAATCAATGAAATATAAGGTTCTTTTGCATTTTAGCCAGCCATCCTATGATTCTGAGAATAAGTAAGGCCTGCCCATCTGACTGACTCACTGAGCAACTGACCTGACTGGTTCATAATAAACTATCTTCACGTTTATCAGTAAAAGAAATGATATATGTCTAGGTACTGAGGATGAACTTGATGTTGAGATATATAAAGACTATCTTTTCCTGTATTAAAGTCTTGTTTTTGCATTATCTAACAAAATTATAGAAATTCTAGGTGTTCTGTACTAATTCACATCCCGATTTACTTTGGGTTCTAGACACTATGGATTCAGGAGATTTAAGAAATGAAGCTTTGAGAAAATTGCCCTATTTATTTTCAGGCCGAACTTTTCTTAATAAGGAGAAAGAAAAACTGGTGGTTCTTCACTCATTTCACGGATAAATTATCTGGATATTTAGCTTGACTTTGTTGTTTAGATACATCTAAAAAGTAGGAGAACAAAAAGTAGAGCTTAGCGGTTCTGACTCTGATACACTTCTACTATATAAATTTGATGAAAGCTTATTGAATTACAGGTTTGTTTGTTGAGTTACTGAGGCTATCCACAGACTCAGGGAGTCACTTTATGAAGCAAGTGCTTCAATTTTTCTGTGGCCCAGCCAAGTTTCATAGTTCTACCTGAGGTCATTTTCTGTACTCAGTATTGCAAAAACAGGAAGTTGGCCATTGTGCAGCTAAATCACTGCTCTCTAATAATAATGTCTGTTAATGACTTAAAATGCAATTGACAGGGACAAACTTTGATAGCTTGAATGAATGGAAGAAAGGCATTTTCTTCCTCAGCAGGCCACAGAAAATCAGGGCCTGAAAGGAACCCTCGCAGGCGCGAATATTCCGCCAGCCCTGATACTTATTGAAATTGTTTATGGACTCTCAATGAGTTCTCAAATGACCCCGAGAATAATAACACATAAAATATTTTAACCGAAGAAGAAGCCAAGATGAAAGAATCACAAAGTTTCACAAAATTTTTTCAGTAAAAATATATCACTCTTGGCAACTCCAAGAGTGGAGTAGAAGAGAAGAAAGGTAATAATAATAAAAAGAACAAAATAATAATAATTATAATCTATTGTTATTTTCTGTTTTCCACAAAACCAGCAGCCATGACATAATTTTGTTTGGAAAATGCCCTTGTCTTCTTTGACAAGGTTTTCTGTACAGATCTGGAAGCATGAAGGTGACGTGGGGAATGCCTAAAACTTGCTCTAATCATGATTTTCCCAGGTATGTGAGTGGTAGAACATGGCTCTCCCTGACATTTTATAGTGCAGGTTGAGAACAGATAGGTTCATTGTTTCTTCTCCATGACACATCACTTACATACCACATACTCATATATTGAGTTCTTTATCTCTCTATCCCTCTGTATATCTACATACCCAGTAAATTGTACATCCATCCATCCATCCATCCCTCCATCCATCCATCCATCCATCCATCCATCCATCCATCCATTTTTCATAGTACCTTTCCCTCTACTTAGAAAAAAATAAGATAATAAGGGGGAAGACGGAAAGGAAAAGGAAGAAAGTATATAATATACATATTATATATTTTCATATATATTTTAAAAGGCATATAAAGCAGGAAGAAAGAAAACAGGGAGGAAGAACAGCATGATGAAATGGTAAAAACACTATACCTGGATTCAGACTGTATTTTCTTCTTTAGCTTCATCACTTCCTGGCTATGTGACTAGGGACATATTTATTGAGATAACATTATATGAATTTTAGGTGTACAACATTGTAATTTGACATCTGTATACTCTACTGAGTGTTCACTGCCAAAAGTCTAGTTTCCTTCACCACCACGCATTTGACCCCCATTGCCCAATTCGCCTTCTCCACCTCCCTTCTCTCCAGCAACCACCATTCTGTTGTCTGTATCTATGAATGTGGTTTTTCTGCTTGTTTGTTTATTTTGTTACTTTGTTTGTTACTAAGTGTCCATCAACAGATAAATGTATAAAGAAGATGTGATCATATATATGTATATATATATATATATGTATATAATGAAATACTACTCAGTCATAAAAAAGATGAAATATTGCCATTTGTGACATTGATGGATCTTGAAAGTATTATGCTAAGTGAAATAACTCAGATGGAACAGGATAAAAGCCATATAATTTCACTCATGTAGAATATAAAAAAACAACAAACTAAAAAAGCAGAAACAAACTCACAATACGTTTTAGTATATGGTTCTGTGCATTATTTTGTTTTATCTTACAATAACTTTGTATATGACTTGACCACGATCTTTTCTCTTATTCATGTTTAGGTGAGATGGGGTTTTCCACACTCTCAGAAAAGGAGTGTTGGCCAGCAGTTTTCCTAGCTTCATGGTTGTAGAACTCTCTTATTATTATGAAGTATTCAAATGTATGATGTTATACTTTCTGTGGCCTACCTTCTCTGTTCTTCTCCCTTACTTTTATCTGGATCTTTTCCTTCATTTAGTGTTAGCATCTCTATCCTGCTCAGTTTACATTCTATTCCCAGAAGACAGATTCTCCTGGAGGCTGATCTTTGTCCTACAAGGGAGTTTTAGTTGTTTTATTTCAGCTTTTCATAGGGTACAAACTGGCCTGCATCATCGGAAGTTTTGCTGTCTCTTTGCACTCAGCGGCAAAGTGGAGCCCCTCACATCAGTTCCTATTTTGATGCTGTTCTAAGAATAGCCCACTGAGCTTTCCACAATAACCTCTCAATTTGGGATCCCTGAGAAATTCAATTGCTGAGTCCTCCAGCTCTCTCAGCCGTCAAAAATCCCTTGGCCCACTCTCTGCTTCCTCCCTCACAGTTGCCAGGACTGTGAGGCTTGCTCTAGTTTGTTTGGTCTCAACTCCCCACATTTGGGGGTTTATAGAGATACTGTTTGTTTAGTTTTGTTGTAGATTTTGGCTGAAATTATTTTTCCCCTCGCCACAAGTTTATTCCACACAAAATAATCCCTCAACTTCACTGAGGACGTGGTTAACCACATCCGCGGCCAAACCCGCCTCTAAACTGAATTCAGTTGCTGACTCAGCGGGGGCCTAGGCTTTCTTGTCGGCACCAGCAGGCACCTTGCTCCACCTGTAGGTGTCTCGTCAGCCTCCTCTCCTGGGGGTCTTGCAGGTAGCTCGTCCTCCAGACCTCTCGGCCTAGGCCTGCCAGTCTCAGGCCGGCTGCGGTGCAAAGTGGCAGGCACGATGGGGGGGGGGAGGGAGAACAGGTGGAGATAATCACGGAGATACTGGATACCCTCGTTGGTGAGGATCAGTAGACGTGGCTCCAGGCCGACTCTTCCTTTACGTAGCCTCCTGATTTGAGAGACTGCCTGGCCTTCCTGACCTACGTGAAGATTAGGCACGTTCTTGTCCGCCAGCTGGGGGTGGTTAGGCCTGTGAGCATCCTTGGCCACCATCGTTCCTTCCTTAAAAAGGAGTTCACAAATGGCCATCCGGTTCTTCTTAGGTATCAACATTGCGACGGCTTCTGCGTCCCGGGCCGGAACTGGAATGCTGAATGTTTTGTTTAATTTTAGTTGTTTTGTAGGGGAATTTGGAAAGTCCACAACTATGCTTCCTTTGAACTTCCCCCCAATTTCCTTATCAGAATTTTAAAAGGTTTGTCTTTCTGTATATACTTACTTCACCTGACTTTTATTTTCATGTAGGACATGAGGTAAGAATTTAACTTTCTTTTCTATATTTTTTTTTATTGATATAATTTTCCCCACATATATGCATCTTTTCTTCCGTTGAATTATACCATTCATATCTCTCACAGGTGTTCATAAACCCTTGGTTCTGTTCTGAGAAGCTGTAGTGTATATTTCTACTCTAACGGTAAGAGTACTCTGTAATAATTACTATAGTAGTTACATTTCTTAATATTTGATATTATAAGTCTCTCCCACACTGTTTACCTGTTCTTTGTTTTTGTTGTTCAAAATGTCTTTGTCTACTCTTTGTCTTTTTCTCACGATATAAACATTATCATCAATTTGGTAATTTTGATAAAAATATTGTTGGGATTTGGAAAGACCTGACTTTAAAAAAAATATTAATTCTTCTTACCTATGCATATAGTATGTCACCATATATTTATGGAGTTTATGGAATCCAATAACTTTCTGAACTCTTGTTAGTTTTTACAGATTCTCTGTAGAGTCCCTTGAATGTTCTTTGTAGATAATATCATCTGCAGAGAATAATTTGTTTCTTTGCTTTCCAAAACATATATTTTTGTATCATTATTCTGCTATGGCTTCCAATTCAGGCTTTAAGAATGGTAATGTAAATAGCACTCTTATTTTACAACTGTTACTAAGGAGTATAATGCCAATCTTTTACTATAAAATGTGGTGCTTATTTTGTATTTTTAGAAGATATTTTTATTAGGTTAAAAAATACTTTTTTTTCTAGTTTTCTAAGAGTTTGTATCATGAGTCAGTATTGAATTTTATTGAAGGCTTTTTTTTCATCATTTTAGCATTTTGTATCATGTGTTTTATTTTACTTTAATCTGTTAGTGTGATGAGTTATTAAGAGTTACCCCCCCACCCCCCAAATATTAAATCATTCTTGCATTACTGGGTTTAATCTACCTTGCCTGTGATATGTATTATGATTTATATGTTATATAACAAAAATTTGGAAATAATGCTTTTGGCAATTGGCTCTTGTCTTTCACAACTGTTGTTCTCAAACAGGTGGAACAAAGTACTTACCTTTTTGTAGGAATAGATGGTATAGAAAGGAGGGCGAGAAGAAATGGAATATTAGCAAGCAGCTTCCTTTTGGGAATCAGGGAGGTGGAAAGTAGATCCCTGCATCTCAGTATTCTCCAAGACTAATCTTACCAGATCACTGCTGCCTGAATATTGTTTTAACTGAATGTATATTTTTACTAAATTGTTTCAACTAAACATGTCTATCCTATGGAATTGTATCCTTTCCAGGGTTGGTTATATTATGTGTCTATCCTTATTCTGGTTAAGCATATTTGGTTGCAAGGGACAGAAAATAACTCAAGTATGATTAAGTAAAACTGCAAGGGCACCAAATTCAAGTAGTATTTGTGTTTTATACTTTTAAAATTTTTGTCAGAGGATGTACACAATTTTCTTCATCTTTTCTAGAAACCAGAGGTTTGTTACATTAACGTTCTCTACTGTTTTTATTTTCAATTTTATTCATTTCTACTCTTTATTATTTATTTCCTTGTGCTTGATTTTCCTTCTGCTTGACTCTTCTTATTTTTAATATGAGACTCTAATGCTATAAACTTTCCCCAAGCACTGCTTTGGTTATATCTCACAACTGTCATTATTGATGTTTATTATCATTCATTTAAAAATATTCTTTAGTTTCCTTTGTGACATGTGGCTTATTTAGATGAATGTTGTTCAATTTGGAAAGTTTCCATATATCTTTGTGTTATTGATTTCTAGTGTAATTCTATTATGATCAGAAAACATATGTCGTATGCTTTAAATTCTTCTAAATTTGTTGAGGTTTTATTTTCCCAAATAGTCTACGATGGTGAATATTTTATGTGTATTTGAAAAGAATGTGTATTCCATAGCTGTTGGATGGTTAAATTCTATAAATGACAACTACGTCAAGTTCATTTTTAGTGTTATTCAGATGTTCCGTACTCTTTCTGATTTTTTCCCTATCTTCTTATTTCATCAGTTATTTAGAGAAAAGTATTGAAGTCTCCAGCTATAAATGTAGATTTGTCTCTTCTTTCATTCTATTAGTCTTTGAGTCATATATTTTAAAGCTCTACTGTTAAGTGTATAAATATAGGATTATTATGTCTTTTAGGTGAACTGAGTCCTTTATAATTATGTCATACTCCTCTTTATACCTAGTAATAGTCTTTGTTCTGAATTGTTCATTGATAATTATATATTCTAGCTTTCTCTTGATTAGTGTTTGCATGCCATATTTTTTATGCATTTTTACTTTTAATCTATGTTCATGACATACGTGGCCACCATCGTTCCACGCATTTATATTTAACAAGGGCTTCCTTATAGATAGCGTGTTTTTTTTTTTAACCAAAGTCTGGTTTTAATTTTTGTATTTATACTAGACATATATACTATGAGTATTGCTATGTTGTCATTAAAGTCTACTATATTGCTAGTTTTTCTATTTTTGTTCTTTTTTTCTTCTGTCTTAACTTACATTTGAATTGAGTGTTTTTTAAGATTATTATATTTTTTTCTCTACTATTCACTTATTTTTTCTACCTTCTCATTTTAATTTATTCTAAAGGTTACTTTTGGGTTTACAATATATGTCTTCAGTTAATCACAGTCTATCTTCAAGTAGTAGATACACCACTTTACAATTAGTGTAAGAACTTATGATAGTATATATATTCACAATATCTCCTGTCCACCTTTTGCCCTATTGTTGCCATACAAGTGTATATTTTAATTTTATATGCCTTCTAATATCATAAAACATTGCTTGTTTTTACTTTAGACAGTCAATGATATTTTAGAGAGATTAAAAGAAATGTCTTTTGTATTTATGTTTATGTTAACCATTTCCAGAGATCCTTCTTTCTTTTTATATATCCAACTTTCTGTCTGTTGTCATAATTCTCTTTCTGAAGAATTTTCTTTAACATTTCTTGTAGTTCAGATCTGCCATTAATGAATTCTCTTAGTTCTTATTTGTTGGAAAAACTGTTTACTGTTCCATCATTTTTTAATGATAGTTTCATGAGGTATAGGGTTGATAGTTTTTTCTTTTAGCGTTTTAAAAATGTCACTCTATTTTCTTTTGGCAAGTGAAGTTCTGGCAAGACTTCTGATATACTTCTTGTCTTTGTTTTGTCTTCATAAAGTGGCCTTTTCTCTGGATAATTTCAAGATTTTCTCCTTATCTTTTATGCTCAGCATTTGAATATCATGTGTCTAGGTGTATTCATTTAATTTTATTATGAATTTTTAATCCTTTTTGGGCTTTTCTGAGTTTCCATGGCCTGTGGTTTGATATCTTTAATCTTTTTGGAGAATTTTCAGCCATTATGTCTTCAAATATTTCTTCAGTGCTATCCTCCTCTCTTTCTCTCTCTCTCTTCCCCCTGGAATTTCCATTACATGTACATGTATGTCAGACTCTGATAGTTTCCCAGAACTCTCAGATGCTTTGTTATGCTTTCTTTTGCTATCTCTCTCTCTCTCTCTCTCTCTCTCTCTCTCTCTGTTTTAGTTTGTGTGATATCTATCCTTGGTTATGTTAAGTCTATTGATTAGCCGGTTGAAGGCATTCTTAATCTCTCTAACTCTGATTATTTTCCCCCTAGCATTTTTTTAAAAATTCTTTTTTATTCTTGTATTTCCCATCTATTCACGCTGAAATTCTTCATTGGTTCATGCATGTTGTGCTCTCCTCCCATTAGATAACATATTAATCATAGTTATTTCAAATTCCCTCTTTAATGGATACATTATGTAGGTTATCTCTGTTTCTCATTCTATTGATTAATTTGTCTTTTGACAATGGGTTGTTTTTTTCTTGCCTTTTGTGTGTCTCATAATGTCTTACTGATTCCTGGACATAGTTTATAGAGGAGCAGATAGACTGAGGTTACTGGTATTCATGACTGACAATGGGTACACCCTTTCTTCTGCTGGGCCATTGGTGGGGGCTACTGAGTCCATATAGTCAGGCTTTTAATTGGGTTTGTATTTTTTCATTGCTGTGGCTACCGTTACCTTGTTCTTATCATGGCAGGGCAGAGAGGGGTTGGTTTTTCAGAGCCTTTTTCTCAATTTTCCTACTTCACCCTAAGTTGTAGGCCTTCCCTGGTTTCTCCCCATGCTCTCGTCCCTCTCCTGGTGGTAGGCTGCTGTGGATTGTTTTTTGGTGCTTGTTATCCTGGTGGTGGAATACAGGGGAATTTCCTGTTGTCCTGGTGAAATCCCTATCTTAGGCAGTTTCCATTTTCTGCTTAGAAGGTAAAGGCCTTGTTTCCAACATTCTGCAGCCAAATGGAGGTAAGAGGCCAGGGAGGCTCAGCAGCCAGTTTCCATCGATTTGCTCTTTCCTTTGTTCTTATTACCATATTCTGCTATAATTCAAAGACCCCCTTTTTAACCTATTAAGAGAAAAAAAGAAAAGGGAAGAGAACAGAACACAACAAAGATTCCTCCAAGCTTCTGTGAGAGTGAAGGAGGTACAGTCATATGGGAGATCAAAGTAGAGAAAGAAAGAGCGTCTAACTTCTCTAAGCCGATTTTCAAAAATCCTCTCGTTTTAGCCATTTCCTCTCCACTTTGTTGTGCCAATAGTTCCTGAGATTTGGGGGGCATTTTGAATTGTAAATCAGGTTATTTTGTAGTGCTTGTCACTGTTATCTTAGGATACAGCATTTTGGTTTTTTTTTCAGATCTGTTTTCAGCTTCCATACTTCTGTTGCTGTAGGCTTGTTTTTCTTTCACTTTGTCTTCCATTTTCCCTTATTTTTTGTGTTTATATCTTTAAACGAAACTGTGTTACTATTACTTTAGTGGGATTTTTGGGAGGGAGCCAAAGGAAATGGATGTGTTTAATCCACTATATTTATATAGAAGTCCTTTGCCCGGCAATCTTAAAGTGATTCATCATTTTCACTTGTCAAGTTCCTCTATATGTAAATAAACTTTGGGGAGAGCCCAGATAGCCCTATTACCACAACCAAAAATAGATGAAATGATGAAGTTGTCTAAGAAATGCAGTTTATATTTTATCTCTGGGGTATATGTGTTTGTCATGTCTAATTTCCTTATAAAGATTTGAAGTACCTTGATGGGAAAGGTTATCTCATATGTTTTTATGATGTCTCAAACATCTTGTCTGTTTCCTTTTTTTTAACTCTTTCATGTATTAGCCAGACTAAAATCCCTGTCTTAAAGTTCCATAGGTTTTATAGAGAAATTGTACTGCCCAGAGATTATTCTTTGTTTTGCATTTAGTTGATGTTTATGTTTTTCCAGAAAAATGTTTGTGAAAGTCAGAAGAATCTATTTTTAGTAGGCTTTTAAATCTGAACACAACATAAAAATGAAATATCTTCTTTTTTATGTTAGAGTAAGGTTAAGTGCTTTTGCTAATTAAAAAACTTGGCTCTGAGCTTGCTTCGGCAGCACATTATACTAAAGAACCTTGGCTCTTCTATTCTGTTTCCTCATACGGTGTCAAAGTAAAGTTAAGAAGTTGCAGAACTTTCTAATTAGAAATTCTCAAAGTGGAGGTAGACTCATGAGGTCCAGGTCACTTTTATTATCCTATTTACATTTATTTATGGAGCAGCTACTAAATTTGGGGATCTGAACGAGATACTCTAGAGGACTTAAAGGAGAAAAAGTTTCTAGCGGGACCCACCTGGTTGCTTACTGCTGTATACCTCCTGTCCACACAGCAAGAACACTACCTGTATAGGCTTATTCCTATGTTAATCTTTACGGACAGCCCTGAAAATTAGCCTAGAAAGCTTTAAGGAGCTTGATTTCATTATTCTGGGGCTCAAAATGGAGATACTCTTAGTGTTCATTAAGTTTGTTCTGCTCCAATTCTATTGCTGAGATTTTCAACCTGAAGCTCCTGTTTAGGTCTTGGTAACTTTTCCAGAAACTGTATGATCAATATTTTACTTCTCCCCACCCCATTACTCCTTATTACTATAAGCTATTAAAAATAATATTTACCACTTAGGACTCTGAACCACACCTGGTTCCTTATCCCCTGCTACTAAATTTTCTTGCTCTCAACTGCTTTCCTGCAATTTGGGAACTCTGAGTTTTGCTTCACGTTTTTCTTTCACTTTGCTCTGACCATGGACCAGGACATTCCCTCTCAATTTATGTAAACCGCCCCCATGCTAACCACTGCATGTTTTGTGCTGTCTTATTCTTGAATTCTCTGCTTTTTCTGAGGTCCAATGGCTAGATCTGTCCCCCAGCTTAATGGTTGTGACTCATTCCATGTCATGAATTCTGTAATCATGTCTAGTTACTTCAGGAGACAAAGCAATTATTAGTCTTTAGGGACTTATAATCAGGTTGAGTAAACAGAATATGTGCATTAAAAAGCATGAATAACAAGATGAACTGGAATGCTGTCATACTTAGTCTAGAGTTTCTAAAAGTTCTTTGTACAACAACGAAATCACCGAAGGATGCATTTCTCAGAATGTATCCCTGTTGTTAAGTTTTCAGCCATTATTTCTTCAAATATTTTTTCTGCCACTCTTTTTCTTTTCCTTCTGGAACTCCCATAATGGGCATGTTGTTCTGCTTGATGGTATCCTATTGGTGTCTTAGCTCTGTTCACTTTGCTTTATACTTTTTGTTTTCTGCTCCCAAGACCTGATAATTATAGTCATTTAATTTAAAAATCTTTGATTCTTTCTTTTCCCTGTTCATATGTGCTCTTAAACCTCTCTGCTAGAATTTTTTTTCCCGGTTATTGTACTTTTCAGCTCTAGAATTTCTGTCTGGTTCCTTTTTATAATTTCTGTCTTTATGATATTCTCATTTTGTTCATATATCATTTTCCCATTTCCTTCAGTTTTTTATCCACGTTTTTCTTTAGGTCTTTGAGCATAGTTAAGAAAGTTTGTAAAAAATCTTTGCCTAGTAATTCTGATATCTGGGCTTCTGAGAATGATTTCTGTCAATTAATTTTGTACCTTTGAGTAGGTCATGCTTTCTTCTTTCTTTTATGTTTTGCATTTTTGTTGTTGGAAACTATAATGTAGTCACTCTGGAAGTCAGATTCTCCCCATTCCCAGAGTTTACTTATTTTTTTTTTCTTTTGATTGTTGAAGGCTACTGTAGTCCATTTGTTTAGTGAATTTTTCAGACCTCTTGCAAAGACTGTATTCCTTATTGTGTTGATAATTGAAGTCTCTGTTCCTTTAGTTTGTGTTCTAATATTTTGATAGAGATTTCTTTGAATTCTAAGAACTGAGAAACAAAACAACAACAATAACAAAAAACTCGTCCAGTTTTTGCAGATTTGTTCTTTGCTAGGGCACTCCAATACTTAGACAGGCTTTTGGTGAGCCTAGGGATCAGTGCAAACTGAAAGCTTGGAGTCTTTTCTGAGCATGTATCTTTCCCTGAGAAAGTGCATAACTTTAAAATTCTCAATATAAATGATTCTTTTGAGTATTCTAATTTCCCAGTGAATTTCCCTCATCTTTTTCTCCTGAGCCTTAGGCTGTCTGTTGTATATCTGTACTTTAATCTTTTGTACTAGGTTTCTGCACATTGTTAGTTTGCCCTGCAGCATTTTTATGCAGTGGCTGGTGCTTTTGAGGACTGAGTTCTGAGTTAGACAAATCAGAAATGAATGCTTTGCGGTAGTCCTTCAGATAGTCCTCAGACAGGTTAGAACAAATCTACGCGATAACCTGCAAGGAACGTGTGCTCTGCTCCCTTCAGAATCAAGGACCAGGGTTCTACCCTGGGAACGTGGGCTGCCACCATTTTAAGACTCCCACCACACTGAGGAGAAGGTGGAGCAAAGTAGAATGCTGCAAAGCTTTCCTACTGTTTTAAAGTTGCTGTTTTCTTGGCTCAGCATTTACCCGTTTGCTGTAAAGCTTTGACTGTTTTCTAGAATTCTGACAAGTTTGCTTTTAATAACTTCTTCTTGTCTTTCGATGTTTTTAAACTGGTGAGGGCTTGGAGCTGCCTATCCCACCATTTTGTTGATGTCAGTCTTCATTTCTTTGGAGTATCAATCCCAAATCATATGGAAAGACTCCATCCCAAACAGCTTCTCCCAAACCTCAGAAACCTTTATTAGGAAAGAAGAGAATGAGGACAAAGGTGTTTCAGTTCGTAGGATGGGCCATGGCTTAAATCATCAGAGATACTCCTGAATGATTGGGGAGCAATGAAAAGATCAACTAGGTTGAACTGAAGGGTTTATGTAGTGGGGTTTTGGGGGGTAAAATGCTGTAGGTTGGAAAGCTTTTTGAAAGTATGGTTATAAACTAGAGGCTTTCCAAGCTTATGATTTGGGAATAAGAATCTAGAAATGTTGCATAGGGTAGATAGCAGGATAGAGATAGCAGAGGTGAGTCATACACAATTGTGATATTCCATTTTATGTAGCATTCTACACAAGAGTCATGGTGGTAAGAAAAAAGAAAATATCAAGGCTACCGAAACATTCCCAGTGGAAGTAACAAACGTCTGCAGCACAGACTGTGGAATTTAGGTATGAAATATTAAAGATGGTAAAGGGAGGTGGATGACTCTCCCTTTGAAGTGAATTGTTTATTTAACCCAAACACACATGAAAACCTAATTCCAGAAACATTTTCTGTCATTGTTCTATTTGTATTTAATGACTAGAAGAATACAATAAGGCATCGTCCACAACTAGCTGCCTTTTTGTAACAATTTCCTATTGAATCAAGGATGGTCAGATATAGTCATTACAGATGGAAATGTGAACTGTATTGTTAAGACTCTCACTCATTTATCTCATTTATCTTATTCATTGGCAGCTTTTCAAAAGGGAAGATAGAAACCGAGAAGTATGAAGGTTTACTCATGTTTCTCCCCCTTGTGCAATCTAGTTCTCGCTGTCTGTTTTTGGTTACTGTCAGATTCATTCCAGAGAGGCAGCATAAGGTCAGATTTATCATGTGGTTAGAAAAAAGCCTTCTTTAGATTACGTAGCATTGAAAAAATTATATTTTATATTGAGCTTTTGATCTCAGATCAGTTAAGCCCATGAAGGATGATGTGGAAGTGCAGGAAAGGTGTCCAGGAATAATTCTGATGGGATTAGTAAACTTTCCATTTCACTACAGAGAAGATAAAAATGATGCATCTCTAATAAAAGTACGTATAAGGGAAATAAGATACCTGCTAAAGAAAAATACAAGCATTCCCATTTAAGTTGGCCACTTTAGAATATTCAGATGGAAACTAATGCACTTCAATTTTGGACTGTATCATGGTTGAGCCTGCTGACTTGTCTCTAAAATGAAGTGATTATTCTGTTCTTATAGAAGGATGATACGCTGGTTTAATAAAAGCTGGATGCAGAAGACATCAATTAGCATATCAATAGTGAACATGGTCCCTCCTTTAGTTACTTAGAGACAGAGTATATTATATATATTTGGTACGTACTAAATGTCAGGCATTTTGATAGGTGCGTACACACATACTTTTCCTATTTTAATCTCATAACATATCTGTAAGAACTATCATTACTAACTATCATTACTAACTTTAAAGATGAAGAAATGTTCCCCATAGCACATAGTGAGAATCAGGCCTGGAATCTGAATCCACATCTATACTCTTCTAAAATCTTTTTCTGAAAATGAGAAGTAACAGAGCCTGATGTTTGAGAGCATGGTCTCTGTCAACTACTAGCTGTGGGTCCTAAGAAAGAGTTCCCTTTGAAGTAAAAAGAACCATGGTTCTCAGCAGAATATTGAGGCTCAGAGGAAAGCCCAAAGTTACTGCTGTGAGCTTTCCAGATTCTATGGGAAATATGAGAGGAGTTGGGAAATTTTCCCAGCCGACTCCACATTTTTATACATGTCAGGAAATAGTCAGTAGCTGACAAAATGTGGATTAAAAATAAATACTAACAGTGATGGTTGAGCTGGAATTGCATTAACACAACCAGATGGAGGCTACCTTGACACCTCTGAATTTGTAAACTAAGTCCTTGATGTTTTTTCTTTTGGCTGCCAGGGATCTCCAAAGAAATTTTAGCTCAGAAACTACTTATTGATAAGTTTCTGTTTGATCTTTGTTTTCTTTCCTTTATTCTTTCATTTTCTTCTTCTAAGAAGTTTTTCCAGATTCAAACCCAGAGCCAATTGGATAAGACAACCACCTACAGGGATAGTCATAAAAGAGAAACTTCTGGGGCTTTATTGAAGTGGGGGATTTATTTAAAGCAATTAGTAATTTACTTAAAATCATCATAATTATTTCTTTAAAGTAATATCAAGTGTTACTTGAAAGAGAAGACTTTTTCCCAGATTAAATGAAGAAAATGGAACAGATTTATCAGGTGCTGGTGGTCCATACTTAGATGATATTGATGACAAGAGGGACCATGAGATAGAAGAAGCTTATGAAAATTTTTGTTTGGAATCAGAGTGTAAGCAAAAACAACAAAGCTAAATTTTAGCATATTAGTTTTATAAAGCAGTTTAGTTTTATAAAGCAGAGCACAGGAAAGCAAGAAAATGTGTCACATTACACCAAATTAAGGATGTTGAGTTATGCTACTAATGTACGTGACTTTAATTTTGTTTACCATTATCTGCCAAAATAAACTCTATTTCTTATAACTTAATGTGTGTGTGTGTGTGTGTGTGTGTGTGTGTGTGTGTGTAACAGTTTATTATGTACAGTTAATTTTGGCTACAATAAAATTGATTTTGAAGTAAATGAAATGCTGAAAGTAAAAAAAAAATACATATACTAAGATTTACTCAAGATGGCAGGGAGAGCATTGTCAGAGGAAGAATAAAAATTAAAATCATGTTCAAAGAGGCAGCAAGCTTAAACCTGGGAAGATGGCATTGAGGGTCAATTCTAAAAAGTGAGATGTAGAAGAAAATTGAGGGCTAGGAGCTATGGGATACCAAGACTATGACAATGTCAGAGGAATGAGTCAGGACAAGTTGAAATTCTGGGAATAAGAGAGTGCTGAAGTTCTAGTTTTTATGTAGCATTTGGTGTGCAATGGAAGTTATTATTCAAAGGAATCCTATAGGATGAGGCATTTCCTTTTTTGTTCTGTCAAGTGGACTGGGCATCAAAAGTCTTCTCATGGATGAATTCTACCTATGACAGCTTGGCCATTTTGTTGTTGTTATTTTGACCTTGAAGAATATTTGACCTGCACATAAATAAAATATCTTGATTTTTCCCCCCTCTGGAGGAAGTATGTAGGATGAACTAGAAAGGGTGAAATCATAATTTGGTACCTATTCTTGGAAAAACCGTGACGTCTCATTTCTCTTACCTCTAAAAATGAAGTAAAAAAAAAAAAAAATACAAGGTCATTTTCTACTTTTGGGTGAAAGGTGTTATAGAAATGCAGAGCATCAGCCTATTATTTCCACAGCCCTGAACTATGCTGTCCTCAGAATGCAAGATGGAAAACTGAAGTTGGAGATTATTGCAACTGGCCTCCTCTAATCCATGAAGAACTGCAGTACAATTTAAAAAGCAGAAATAACCTGAATAAGAAAGAGACACACGATAGCTCCAAATATTAATCTATGCAACAATAGCAAGGGGAACATAAAACTACCAACTTTCACATGGACAGATGTAATTTCTTATCTCTATCCGAGGGGAAAAGTGAAATCAAAATTATGGTTTAATGAGCTAAAGAAGAGCCTGACTCAGGTTATGGCCGTGACTCATTGCTGAGCTGTAGCTCTTCCTTCAGGCATGACCCAGTCAGTTTCACCACTAATTCACACAGCAGTCACATTACAAATGAAGTACAGAAGAAGGGGAAGAGAGGATGGTGTCTCCAGGAAATATCAGATGATTCAAGTTGTAAGTAATTCCTTTTATCTAGCTCAGAGAAAAGAGGTAACCACAGACATTAAATATAAAAATTTACTTACAATTTTAGATTGCCAGTCTAAAAGTGGAGAAGGTTCCTGGCTATACACATCCACAGAATATGAAGAGCTACATAGATGTAGAATAAAAGATTAATAACTAATCTTTTTAATTATTTTTATTATTAATAATTAATAATAAAAGATTAATAACTACACATATTATTAACTGTGTAGCCTAGGTCTATTATTCTGCATTTACAGTAAATGTTTTTTAAAAAAGAATTGAGGTTTTTTGTTGTGGTTTTTGTTGTTTTTAACTTGTCTAGTATATAAATGCTCCAAATAGAGTTGCTTCTTAAATAGCAAGATCTGGGAAATATTCACAGCTACCCCTGCATTTCTATTACAATATTAAGGCACAGAATGTTCTAGATCTAAGGCATCCGGTCCTCAGCTTGTTGACCTGGTCTTATAGCAAAAAGAGCCTGCACTGCCTCAAGCCCTTTCATCTAGAATGCTTCAGTGAGAGATTTTTATGAGGAATTCATTTATTTACCTTTCTTAAGATCACTTATTTATCACTCAGTGTATAAACCAATATTTACATGTGTCTGTCATAAATGCTCAACCCAATTGCAGAACGTAGTAAAGGAAACTTGTGGAACATATGTGTGCTGTGTGGATACAAAAAGAATTTGTCTATAAAACCTCTGTAAAAGAAGAGTTGTCAGTTTCCATGTCTTGGGGAATTGTAAAATACCTCTGCCCACCCTCCCCTATACTGAGCCCATTGCCATTTTCTTGCTCTGCTTTATATGAAACTCGAGATTGTGTATGTTTCACACAAAGCTAAGTGTTGAGCTAAAGACTGGACAAGAGAAAGAGAAGCCAGCAATTTTCTAATCTTTGCTGCTAAGAAAACACTATAACATGGCCGTTTACAGAGTGATGGTCAAAAGCAATTCCCTGCTTTGCCACTTATAATATCATAATCTTAGGAAAACTATTTGACTTTTCTGAATATCAGTTTTCCTGTCTGTAAAATGGAAAAAAACAATGGCATATACCTCTTAAAGATGCTGTGAAGATTAAATGAAATAATGTACACCAAGCATGTTATATATTATCTCATTTAATTTTCAAATTACTCTGTGAAGTGAAACTATTATTATTTCTCATTCTATAGATGAGGAAACTGAACTTTATAGAAATAATGAAGATTAAAATTAATTAACATTCCCAAGGCCATGTTGTTAAAAGCACGGGACATGGTATTCAAACCCACTCTGCCTGACTCTAGAGCCTGAACTCTTTATCACTGCACAATACTCCTTTCTAAGTGTCCACTAGTTTCTAATGAGAAAGGATTTGCATCACTGTCAGAACTCTGTTGCATAATCCTTATATTTGGGATATATATAATTCAGCCTAACATAATTGTATCCAATTATGATCCAATTATGACCTGTCTCCAGTTTTCATACCACACTACAGGTTCAGTCATTTCTAATAAAAACTTTGGTTATTTTAAAATCACACTTCTAAAAATCTTCTCAAATATTACCACAGTTTGATAGCTAACAGATAAATCCCAAACGATAGTTGCAGTGAAGGTTTTGGAGCTCAGCATGGGCAGAACAAATCAGAAAATGGGTTCCTCTCTGGGTGTTCTGCAGTTACACACAGATTTACCAGTATTAATTCAGTATTAATACCTATTTGAATTTGCTAATAGAGTTATAACCTTTCCTCAAGCCAATACCCAAAATTCCAAACTACAGATAAAATTAGCCCTGTAGGAACTGGCAGCTTCATAGCTTAGTCCAGTGGGTTTCAACCCTTTTGGCCTCAGGACCCCTCTATGGTCTTAAAAAGTAGTGATGAGGACCCCAAGATGCGTGTTATGTAAGTTACACATCTATTTTTGTGTGTGTTACGTATCTACTTCCTGGGTCCATATTAAAAATTAAAATTCAGAAAATTTTCATATGAAAATAGCAATAATAAACCAATTACCTGTTAATGCAAATGATATTAACATAAATAACATTTTTAATGAAAAATAACTATATTTTCCAAAACAAAAATATTTAGTGAGAAGAGTGGGATTACTTAGCATTTTTGCAAATCTCTGATGGCTTAACAAAAGAGAGATGGATTCTCATATTTGCTTCTGAAATTCAATCTGTGTCATCACATTTCATGGTGACTCTGCAAAACAACACTGTTCACTCATGAGAGAATGAGAGAGAAAGGAATATAACATTTTAGAATTATTGTTACCATAGTTGAGATTACAGATACCGTGAATGGGGACTTCCAGGGTCCCTGGGCCACACTCTGAGAACCACTAGCTTAGCCAATAAACTTGATGGCATGAGGTATGTCCCACTGATGCTGTTGGTCTGATCGATAATACAACAGTATTCACAGCTGAGATCATTTAAGCTTTAAAACAAAGACTAATAGGTAGCATAAAGTATTAGAATACATAAATGAAGATTTGGATCTGAAAGTTCTAACAATTTCATACAAGCTGCAGGAAGGTCAGGCACCTTGGTTACTACTGATTTTTGTTCAGTTAGGGCCTCATCTGACTGGTTCAACAGGCCATTTAATAGAGAGTGGTTGTTGTGAGATTCAAATAAATATTCCTTTCCAGTGTCCAGCCTCAGCACATCCATCAAGTGTTCCGTGTGTAAACAAGCCTGTGGGAGCCCAGCTGGCTTTCTCTTCTGGAGGCTCCCAGGAAGTCCAAATGTTCCCCCTTTTTCCTACTCACTATTTGAAATATGTAGACTGTGACTATTAGGAGACTAGTGTACTCTAAGTTTCTCAAAGCTTAGTCTGTTATAGACTGTGTATTTTGGCAGGAGGCTTGAGAGCACATAGCCTGGCTTTCCAACCAGTGTGTAAATCCCACAGATTCTCCCGGCACTCTTCCTTTCCTGCTTCCCAACATACGGTATTCGTTATGGCTCCCATAGTTACATTGTTGGAACTCAAAGTAATCCAGATTGCCCAGAACACGGTTTCCTAATCACCTCTCCTCAGAGTACCACCTGCTTTCTCCCACTCCACTTGGCTTTCTTTTATCCTTTGCTTCAAGGAGTTACTTCATTGGCTGTCATTTGTTGTTGTCCCACTATTTTACATAGCTCACTCCAAATAGCCTGTTAGCAGTATTCAGCTGGCTCTGAAGCTACTTTGGCATATAATAAATCTTGAAAACAAACCAGATGCCAATGTTAGCAATATTTAGAGGACTTTATAATACCTTTAAAAAATCATTATTTTTGGTTTTATGCCCCAATTCTTTAATACTCATATTATGCATCATGTAATTTGTGTGATTATCTTAGAACACTGTGATATAAATTATAATTTGAAATGTCAGTTATGATGTATTCATAAAAGTGAAAAACTAATATGTGTATAATTTTTTTCTAGTTTACAGAGTGCTCTCACAGATGTTATTTCATTTAATCTCCAAGGAATGTTCTTTCAGGTAGTTGCTATCATCCCTATTCTACAGAGAAGGGGGAACATTGTGGCTAAGGAAAGTTAAACACTTAACTCAAGTAATTGAGGAAGCTGTTGCCCAATCATAGGTTTTCTGATTCAAAACCTAGAGCTTTTTCTGCTATACTGGTGTTTTGCAAACTTCAGTTATTTACATACAACTTTCACGTATCTATCATATCCATGAACTTGAGTTTGCTATATCCATGGACTTAAAAATTTTAACTAATTTTGTTCCTTAAATAAGCATATATTGCAAAGCTTTATGTTACAATGGTTTAAATAAAAAGCCTTATCCTTTGCTTTAAAAAAACCATAAAAATAAATATAATAAAGGTAAAAAAGTTATTAAATTCTACTTAGAGCCTAATGCCTATTCAAACAGTTGAGGTCTCACATTCCTGTTGTTAAAAATGGAAAATAGGGCAGCTAGTTGGCTCAGTGGCTGGAGTGCAGTGCTCATAGCACCAAGGTCACCGGTTCGATTCCCGCATGGACCAGTGAGAGGCAACGGCTTCAGCTTGGTGGGCAGCCAGTTTGCTCAGTGGTTAGAGCACAGTGCTTATAATGCCAAGGTCACCGGTTCGATTCCCACATGGGCCAGTGAGCTGCGTTCTCCACAACTAGATTGAATACAATGACTTGACCTGGAGCTGAGCTGTGCGCTCCACAACTAGATTGAAAACAATGACTTGACATGGAGCTGATGGGTCCTGGAAAAACACACTGTTCCCCAATATTCCCTAATAAAAATTAAAAAAAAAAAAAAGGAAAATAGCATGAGATTGAGAAGATGTTCAAGTCACACAAACACCAAACATGGACTTTCTCTTTGAGGATTGAAAGCAAATTGAATAAGAAAAACATTTAACAACACACTAATGTAAAATCATTTTAGTATCCAGGCTAGGAGGCACCAAGTTGCAGCATGGTATAATCTAAACAAGTAATGGAAGGAAACACATTTGTTAGAGATAAGGGTCAATTTACAATAAAAATAATTGGTGAGAATATTACCCAAACTCACCTAAAGATGTACTGTACTTGTCTAGGAGGAAGGAGCAGAGGTCACACCATGATGAATAAATTCAGGCCCCATTTCAAAGGATTGTTCTCTATAGGACAAAAATGTGTATATCAATGATTCTAGTTAGGAAAGAAGAGAGGATGGACTCATGTCTTCCAAGCTTTTTTATGTGAGAACACTGTAATACTGGCATAAACAGAAAGGGGGCTGCGGCGGCTTCCCAGACTCTGTGTGGCTGCCCAGCGGAGTGCAGGATCTCTGGGTATTTGAAAATTATGTGTGGCTCACCAGAGCACAGCAGCACCCTGGGTGGCAAGCTTTGCTATTGAAACTGAGGAGAGGACCCAGGATAAGGAGAATGGAACATGGTTCCTGACAGAAAAGAATTCACAGTTTCTCCCAGAAACATTTATGGAACATCTTCCATGAGCAAGGCGTTGTAACATGTACTGTGGGCGCATGACAGACTCATGTTAGGCGGAGTATTCAGTTTTACCATAGAGGAGAAGAATGATGAGTATCAACGGCATTGTGACACATAGCAACAGCCATTTTAAACTTATAAGTATTCAAAAAGTGACTGTATTTTTCTGCCAAATTAAATTTCTTTTCCACACTTAAGTTGTTTTATATACTTTACAGTCATTAGTTTTATTACATTTCTGTTCTTCCACCAGCCTCATTAAAAAATAAAAACTTAATCTAAACTAATTTCTCTCTTTTCAGAACAACAAAGTTTATTGGGTACCAACAACATAAGAGGCCTCATACTGGTGTGTAATATAATTATCTTAATCTTACATCAATCCCACAGAATTGGAACACTAACTCCATTGTAAAAATGAGGAAATTTTGATGAAAGAAAAGAACTAAATAATGGATGAAAACCCCGTATTCAAATGGAGGCCTTTCTGACTTCAAAGCTGATCCCTTTTCATTAAAATATACTGCAGTTTGGAATTCATCTCTATTAACCTTCATCTTAATGAAACACAGCAGATTATTTACTCTTGAACTGATGTTCCTCCTTTATATACTTCACAGACTGATACACACACACACACACATACACACACCCTGATACATATACATTAAAAATATAAATTGTAATAATACTGTGCTTTAAAAATATAAAATTAACTATTCCTGTAAAAATTTATTTTTTGTTACTAGGGGTGCACATAGAAAAACTCTTCAATTATTTATCAATAAAAATTTTAGGATCACAATAAAATGAAAATCTACTGCCAGATGCCCTAAGTCACATATTGGGTCTCTTTTGGGTGTCTGTACTCCCCAATAATTTTAATGTATTTTGATTGAACACCTGTCTTACGGAAGACTTATGGAATTCAGTAATGCAAGGGATTCAGCATGATACAGGACAGTGTTACTCAGACCTCAATGTTCAAGTTCTGATTCAATAGATCTGAGATAAGATCCGAGATTCTACATTTCCACCAAGCTCATTAGGTGAGGCCAAAACGTCTGGTGCTGGAGTCACATTCTGAGGAGCGAGAGTCTAGGACATGCCAATCAAAGTGTGGTTCATAGACCCGGGTTTGGCAGAGAAATGTTGGTTACTGGTCTACAGTGGGTTAAGTACAGAAATTGAAAGTAAAAGTTTAGAAACTTTTATAGCAATTTGACAGAGTAATTTTACATGTGTTGAATATAATAATAATAAAACTGGCACTTGCATTTTATATGTCTTTGTCTTTACTTAATTTCATTTTTCTAGTAACTTATTCTTATTATATTTTATAAAAAATCTTGGTCTTTTAAAGATTGGACATATATATAAATAACTATATATATAAATGTATATATATATAGTTTTATATATATAAATATATTATTTATATTTTTATATATATATATATATATATATACCTTCATCACAGGACTTGAGAAGCACCTGGTGTAGAAAAATGTCCCTAGCTCATGAAATTTACAATACATCTGTATAAATATGCCAAACAACCATAAACAAGACAGTATCTAATGGACACCATACAAGAAATGAAGAGTTCTGAGGGTTCGGAGAAGTGAAAGGGCATTGAAGGACCTAGTGTTTATGCAACACCTACTTATATGCCATACCCAATGCTATGCCCTTGACATTTAGCCCACACACAAATCATTTTAAAAATGATGAAACTAAGATCAAGGCATTAAATAACTAACTCAAGGTCAAGAAGGGGCAGCCAGAATTAAAACCCAGGTTTTAACGTATATCTGAATTATGGATTCTCACATTTTTTGAACACCTTCCCTACCTTCTGCAGTGATTCCCACATTATGAGTCTCACCTTCCCAAAGGAAACTCCAGACACCTCATTTCCAGCCTTCATTATAGTGAGTGTGCAGGCGTATGATCTAGGTTTTGTATTACGAAGACTGAAGTGGTAGGAGACTAGAGACACAGACACAAGGCTAAGGATAGTACAGAAGACACTGTTGGTCTCCATTTGGGGTTGAATTTGGGTTGACTTGTGTTCTCCCCACCTCCTCCAAATTCATATGTTGAAGCCCTAACCTCTAGTATCTCAGAATGTTATCTTATTTGAAAACAGGGTCCCTGGAGATGTAATTAGTGAACATGAGGTCATACTGGATTAGGGTGGGCCACTAATCCTTGTGACTGGTATCCTTATAAGGGGGAAATTTGGACACAGAGACACACACAAGCAGGAGGCAGAGATTAAGGGGATACAGGAGAAGTCAAGGAATGTCACAGAAATCCAACAAACCACCAGAAGCTAGGAGACAGACATGGGACAGATTCTCCCTCACTGCCCTCAGAAGGAACTGACGCTGCTGACAGCTTGCTTTCACACCTCACGCCTCCAGTGCTGTGAGATAATACATTTCTGTTATTTAAACAAATGTTGTTAACATTTTCTAGAAGAATTATGAGCCACCAAGTTGACAAAATCACTGAATGTGGAGCAGGATTAAAAAAAAAATCACCAAGGAATGTCATAGTGAAATGGCAGAATACCAAATATAATGACAAAGATTGGTAAAATTATCAGAAAAGAAGTATAGAAGAGAGCTTGTGAGTTTAATTCTGGGGTGACTTTATAAGGCCTGAGAAAAGAGGTGGAAACCGCAGCAAAAGGGCACCTACTTTCAGAGTGTGGGCAATGCCTCCATCTCCGCTTCACTTCGGTGAGAGTCAGGCTATGCCGTGGCCGGGGAAGCTCTTGTCCGGCCATCGAAAGCAAGTGATGGACTAGAAAGTAAGAGAGGGTCAGAGGGTGTGTGTGTGTGTGTGTGTGTGTGTGTGTGTGTGTGTGCGCGCGCACAAGCAGAGTGACTCTTCTTCTTTTCATATTTGTCTCTGCTCTCCTCTCCTGCGTGCGTTGGAAAGAATATAGGACCGTATATCACTTCAGTCTAATCTATATTAAATATCTTACCTAAGTCTGCCACTACTCTAGGTTTATAAGGGCACAGATAAATAAGACATAGTTTCTTCCACCACTCATGGATAATTTTATTCTGTCATACTATTTATTACAATTGTATGAACAAAATGCGATTTTGAAGGCAATCTCTTCAGGTTAAGTACTCTATTCATGTAGTTTCTCTAGGAATTAAGGATATTTGTTCAAACATTTCCTGAATGTAGACATTTCTTCTGGCACTTTGCTAATACCTTTTCACTCTGTATTGATAAGTTGGTTTTAAAACGGACATAGATAAATAGATCCACATGATTTTCATTTAGATACCAATATTATTGTATACATTTTTTGTAATACTTTGAGGCAGATAAAGTGTGATCTATAAACTGAATACACCTGAACACCAATGTAAAACCTCAGTACTGAGGCATTACTGAGTTTACTTTCAGTGTCCAAACTAAATGTGCTTCCAAATTAAGCTGAAGCCACTGCAGAGGAAGTCAAATGTTTGCTCTTTTTAAAAATACATTGGCACTAAAAAGAGGTGTGATGATGACAATCTCACAAGGGTTTTCTTTAAAATATCTATATAGATGACCGTTCGTACTTTTATTTTTTATCTTTGCCACTATTAGTTTTTACAGATTACTTTATTACATCTATTTCCATGGGAAGTTCACTTTAAGTTCTAGTAATTGGCTAATCAATATCCCATATATCAAAGAATGCATCCTAAAGAGGAAGACTTTTTTTTCTTCTTGAATGCCTTTGTTGTTATTGTTGTTGGCAATAAATTTCAAAGTGCTCAGAGAGAAACGTAGGTATTTTCTCTCTCAACACCAAACATTATTTCCCAATTATGGCCTCAACAAATAATTCTTGCACATGATAATAAAAAAAGTAAATAATAAGACCTAGTTTATTTTTAGATCTGCAGTCACCAGTCAACTTTTCCCCCCTTTTTCCACCTCCCGCACCCCAGTCCTGTTCAAGCCATTGTATCTCAGTTTAGCTGTGTAGGACATAGCGACCTCGGCTTTAGGAGCACGGCACTCCAACCACCTGAGCCACCGGTCCGGCACCCAACTATTCTTGTTTAGTACCAATAGGAATAACAATGGAGTTTATAATTTGTAACAGGGGTTACTAATAATGTTATCCTTATAAAAAAAGGGTAATGAAAGAATGCTAAGTATTTTATTCCCATAAAGAAGACAATGAAAATGAAAGGTATGATAATGTAATTGGTTAATTAAGAATGGCTGCTTTTATTTTCCTTCAGTCTTAAAATTATCTAAACTATGAGGAAAGAGGGAAAGAAAGGCAGAGGGAGACGGAAAGAGAAGGGGTGTGCAGAGGAAGAGGCTAACTATGATGGTATATTAGCATTGGAATAGTGGAAGGAATAGGGAGTTTAAAATTGAAAGACATGGCACTTACTTCTTGGGCACAGAGATGTTTAGGAAGAATGCTATTGCCTTTGAATATCCATTTTCTTAGCTGTAATATATAAAACAACATAAGACAGTGTGAGGAAAACCTTCGTAAACTCTCACACACTATACAAATGTCAGTTATCATTATTCAGACTCCCAGAAAAAACAGGTTAAAAAAACCTCTGTCCCAAGGGAAGTGGGTTAGACATTCTGTCAAATCACTAAGCCATGTCACCCAGCCACAGATAACCAACCACTCTGAGGTAAAGTCCCACTAAAGCTTCTAAAAACAGAGAAATGTGTCACATAGGAATTGCCTCAGGGACAGCAGGTCGTGTCCCTTTGGGAGGCTTTCTTTCTTGATAATTGAGCAGATATTGATAGCATGCTTTCAGAGAAAGGAAATCTATATGAGGGATTTGAACGATGGGATCTGAAGACAGGGAAATTAAGAGCAAGAGTGCCTTGTGCGCAGAGCTCCAAAAGAGAATGCTATTGGTAAGAAATTGAGACACATTACAAAATTCTCACCTGGTGCAGGGAACACTCCTTTCTCAGCTCCCCTGAGAGCCACGACAATCACCTTACTGCTGTGTAGTTTGAAAGAAGGCAGGTGGTGCACCATTCTGTTTGATGTGCAGCTTTCCTGGTTTGCCCACTTTACCCACCAAAATACTGATTTCAAATGTCACATGTCCTCATAGTCTAGATATCTATTTATAATTATATTTAGAGAAGTTCTTAAATTAAATGGCTGAAATAATATTTTTACTCCTTATTGTCTATTTCTCCTTCCCACTAGAACATAAGCCCCAAGAAGCTACAGATTTATCTCATTAGTGTACCTCCGTTGACTAGAACAGTGTCTGACATATTGAAGGCATTAACAAAATAGATGTTGGTAAGTGAATAAATGAAGAAGGTGACAATAGATTTAGTTACAGTGCAGGTACATATGATTATCAGAAATGAAATGATGTTATCTTATGATTGGCAACACACATGGATTCAGATGATATAAAACATTTGGTTTTCCCAAAGTTCATTGCTATGCCTCTTTGTGGGTAGCTAGTAATCTCTTTGATGTCTGGTCACAGACCTTGTTTTTCCTCTCTTTTCTCCCTCATCCCATCTTCCTAATCCGGTCTGAGTTCTGCTCTAGAGATGAGCTCCAGGTGCCGTCATGGGAGGGCAATCGTCAGTCCAAGTAGGAACAGGCTTTTTCAGTCTTAAGGGAGGAACATCTACAAAAGAGGCAATATTTCTCTGGCTCTATTGACTACATTTCCATTGCAGAGTTTTCATAGGATATTATGCTGATAAAGTCTCTGTTCCTTTTGTTTTCTTATCACAGAGGACGAAGATAAGGGGAAAAAAAGGATAGGGCTGGAAATCAGAGGGGTGCAGAAATCTTCACTGTGCAACATGAGATAATATCACGGGGACCGCCTCTCATGAGTTCTCTAAAACAGTGCTTCTCAAACTTTAATGTGCATAGCAATCACCTGAGACCTTGTTAGCAGATTTTGATTCTGGGGTGGGGCTTGAGAGTCTGCATTTCTAATAAGCAACCCATTGATCCAAAGGTCCACACTTTCAATAGTCAATCTCTAAAGAGAAATCTCTTCATTTTGCATCTCTGCCTTACAATCTACTGGAAGCAGCATTACGTAAGGGGAAGAACAACATGATTTTGGAGTCAGCTACAACTGGATTTGAAATCAGGCTCCACTAATTCAAAAATACCGGGTGAGGTTTACTTTTTAAGTATAATCTCTCTAAGCCATGATATCATCTGGAACATGAGAACAGTGATATCTGTTTTATAGGATTGCTCTAAGAAGTGATTGCATTTCTTTTCTTGCATAGCACTTTAGCATGGGGTCTAGACTGTTCCCTCTCCTTTCTTTCCCCATTTTAATTTTTCCAAATGGCATATGAGGACAGTCACAATTCAGCCCCAAGTTCTATTATCAAACTTCATCTGCTTCTTGACAACTGAAATTATCTACACTCATATAGCTTACTGTCTATGTTAACATGATTTTACTTTTCAACTTCTGTACTAACTAACTTTGTTATTGCAGGAAATCTTTGGAAATCTAGAAAGATGAAATTGAAAATAACTATTTTTTTAAAATTTCAGAACGTCCATTTGCTCTTATTTGATAAATAACCTCTTCTCAGACCAATGGATCATTCAACTGGGCTAATCAAATAATTGTTTACTCTTCGAAGACTCTCTTCAAAGCCCTCCCCTTACTTTACCCATTAATCTTACTCAATTACATTCTGAATGCAATCAGACCCCCTCACTAAAGAACATTACTTAAACTAGAGCCCAAATCCTTACAAAATGTTGCTTTGACTATCCCCTTCTGAGATGTTACTAAGATTCTGTCAAGGTCATAAGTGGCTCCCCTTACTGCAGTAAGCAATACACTTGTCTTTGCTTGATCAAGCAGGTTGTTTTGCTGTTCTCTTCAGAGTTGGAAGTCAATAATCTCTTCTATAAAAACTATTACTCAGAGAAATCTAATGAATTACTTGTTATTTCCTGAAGGTATTGTGCTTTTTTGTAGTCTATGTTTTTGCACAATCAATTCCTTTTTCCTAGAATATCACCTCCTTGTCTTTTATTTAATATGTAAGACTCCATCTAAATGTTGCTTCCTCTATGAAATCTTTATTGAAACACTTCAACTAACAACATAAATCAGTGTGCATTGATAACATTTAGAAGATGGTTTTTCCTATAGTATCCTATTATTTTCTGATTGCTTTGTTACACATTTTACTTTACCACAGACAGTGTGCTCCTCGAATGCAGGGCCTGTGCCTTACTCAGCTCAAATCATGCCTTGAAGAAATGAAAAGTTTACTAATTGATCAGTAAATATTTGTTGAATGTCAAATGAAAATTTAGCTTAGCTATTTAGAGGAAGAAAGGGGACACTGGAATATTGTCAGAAGGAACTTCGGCTTGCTTTCTAACGGCATCCTTTGCATCCTCAATTGTATTTTTCTTTCTGTCCTACGTAATCTTAAGAAATGTTAACTTCTGAAGTAGTAGCTGTCTGAGCCAACAAAACAGGATCCTATTGATGTTTCATGCCTGTCAGAAAGGTAATTTTTCCATTTCCCTTCCATCTAGTAATTACAGATGACAATTATAAGAAGGCAGCTGGCTCAGCCCTTCCACCAGCATAGCAGATGACTTTTTTTTTTTCCTTCAGGAAAATTTTATCTCCTCTGGCATCAATCTAGATATAAATTTTGTCAGTTTCATGATCTGAAATAAAGGGTGACTATTTTGTTTAGCCCAGTCAGAGCTGGTAGAAGGACCAAGTTTTATAACACTGTGAAATTCATGACACAATGATGGCTGATAAAAAATGAAGCTTGACATAGTTATGTGTCTGTTTAAATATTATGTACCCTTTTGCAAAACACATACTTTATGGATAGCCATCTTTAATTCAATAGTTGGGCTGTTAAGGGTAGATTTATAGCAATAGAATTTTTTTTTTATTTCCATCTAAATTGAATTCTAGAAGTTCGAAAACACTGTCAGAGTTCGTGGCTAACAGGTTTTGACAAAGGCTAAATCAATGTTTGCAGCAATGAAGCATTTCCTAGAGAACAGTGTGTTGAGACATCAGAGAAGTTGTTGAGGAGAAAAGTAAAGTAAAACCTAGAGGGTACTTATGACAAACAATAAGCCTGGATTGTCATTCCACATTAGCAAAGTAAACTTTTCAAAAAAAGTGTAGATTATATGTATCATATCTCAGGTTTTGATTATTTTGAATCTTTTGCAGGTATAATTACTTAATAAATACATGTGTGTTCAGTAGTGAGTCTCAGCTGTTTTTATGCTTTTCTCTCGGGTTGCCATTTAAAAATGAAAGGAATAACCTTTCTTATAAGCTAATTAGCCCTCTGAGTACTCTAGATAACATTTGTTTCATGTAATGACAATAAGCATTATAACATATTTGTGTCAAGTCCCAATGATTCTGATTTCTGTGTGGCTTGTGTTAATCATATTTTTCAGGAATTTAGGTAGTAATCATAATAGTTTATTATAAGTGTGTTGCAATTTTTGCTTTAGCATGCATGACCTTTATGATCCTTAAATAATCCTGTGAGGTAGGTATTAATGTACCCATTTTGTAGAGGAAATAGAGGGTTAACCAGAAAAAGTGACTTTTCAAGGTCACATAGTTGGTATATGGAGGAGCAGGTGCCAGAACTAAGAGCTCCTTTCTTGCAGAAACAGTTCCCTTAGTTCTACAATACACAGATCCCAGTTAATATATTTTAAAATAATTACAGAGAGATGTTGCAGACCCTTTACACAGAATTTGATCAACGTTCATTTTGTGGAAAGTGAACTAATATAGCATTAGTTTTAATTACATTCTCCATTTAAGAACAGTAATCATGAAAAGAAATTAAAAGATTGAGTTCAGATTGGTTTTCTTGTCTTTGTAGCAACCACTGCTGCTTCAAGAAGCCTGTAGGAAGTTTTTTTTTTTTCTTTCTTTCAGAGATTGTCTTGAGTTCCCCATGTTAGAGAATCAAAGACAACTTCAGTACTTGGTGCAATATTAATCATATTGGGTTTGAACTCAAACCTTTCTCTATGGATGTTCCTACACTTTGCATGTAGTGTCGGGACAAATAAATACATGCTCATGTGTGGCATAACAGAAGTAATTGATGACATGTATTGATAGTTTCTAAGCACTAGCATGTGCTAGGCCCAACGACAGATGTTTGTTTTACCGTACTTTTTCAATTAATGTTTATAACAAGCCTACATCTAAATTATGGGTGTGGATAGAAGCTCAGTGGAATTAAAGAACTTGCCCAAATGCACATAGGTGTTAAGTGACTGAGTTAACATTTGAATCCAGGTCTTTCTGATTTTAAATCTCCTTGTTCTCTACGATACTGTTTTTTCTTTTATCACAGTGTGAAGCCTCAGAAATAGGGACGGACAGGTGGGGGACTCCTGATATAATTGAGTGGAAAGAACAGAACTTGGAAGGAAAAGAGAGAGGCGGTGGCACATGGGAATCACATGAGAACAAAAAGCAAGAAGATATGGCTTCTGGTCCCGGGTCTGGTATAAACTCCTAGGACTTTGGGTGTCACATAACTATCCTGCCATTTAATTTCCTTCTCCGTAAAATGTGGGAGGGAGCTCGACTTGAATAATAGTTTTCTCCACAAGTTCCATGAGTTCCAGAGATTCAAAGAGTGATGTGGTTTCTAGGAGAGTGCCACAACAACAAAAAATGGAGAGTCTTTCTCTCTCTCTCTTTCTCTCTCTCTCTCTCACACACACACACACGCACACGCATACAAAACTGTACAAAATATATTTTCGCACTAATTTAACAAACGTTTACTGGGCACTTGGTATGTGCCATGAATTTACTAGGTACACAGTAAATTGGGTACACAGATGTGGGGTACACAGTCCACACCTAACATAGAGATCACTATTTCATGGGACAAAACGATTGTCACATTAATAAATACATAACTATGATACAAATTGTGATAAGTACTAGCATTAAAAGTTCAGGATACTCTGAGAAACGATAACCCATTATCTAATTTCAAATAATATGGACATGAAATATTTCTCCTAGGAAGTAACATTTAAACCAAGATGTGAAGGATGATCAGGAAGTAGGCAGAAGAAGAGTGGGAGACTATTCCAGGCAGGTAAATGCATACAAATCCAGAAGGTAGAAAAGAACTTGGCCTGTCAGAGGTAATACAGGTAACCCCCATATAAAATGGTGTTTCTATAACACGGTTTCGCTCTAACACGGTTCGAGAATTAGAGAAATCCCCAAACAACACAGAGTGTAATAAGAGCTTTTAAGAGCAAAAAATATCTCATTTGAAATTAGAGAAATCCCCGAATAACACGGAGTGTAATACAAGCTTTTAAGAGCAAAAGATATCTCATCTGAAATTTTTCATTCGAGCATGAATGTCATATCAGATTTGACTGCAGAATTTTAAAATTTATTAGAATTTTAAATCCATTTTGTTTGTGGAGTGTTAAATTCAGAGGATGAGGATATCTTGTCAAAAAGAAAATGCCTCGGTTAATGGCGCATAGTAGTGATGATGAAGAAAGCATTATTTAATAAATACATATTAGTATGTTATACTTTTGGTGCAACTTGGTTTAATAAAGATATTTCTCTTAATTATAAAAATATAATAGTATGTTTTTTTAACTTTTGGAACCTAACCTCCTTTTTTGTACTACAACACGGATTCTTTGTTTCGTCTGACACAGATTTGCATCACACGGCATTTTACGAACTTAACAACCGTGTTATGAGGGTTACCTATGTAGTGTATTTAATAATAGATCAAAGGGGGAAAGCCACAAAATCATTTCAGTAACATGTGAAGTCCACCCTAAACCTGAGATAAGAATGAGAGAGAGACTGTGGCTCCAGCTAGGCCTGCTGACAGCACGATAAAGAGGGTTGCCTTGAGACAGAGCTGCCTTTTCACAAGCAGAGCAAACTCTGAGAAAAGCTGTGTGTTTCTTGGTGACTAAAGTAAGACTCCAAAGAGAAGAAGTTTTGAGGGGACTGGCTGGAGGGTCCAAAAAACTGAATTAGCTCATTGACCACCGAAAACCCATGGAACTGTGAAGGGCTTGCTTCTAAGTGGCCACCAGGAGGGGCAACATTACTTATCCTACAGGGGTACAGAAGAGACCTCCAGGGACTGACCTCCAGGGAACCTCTAAAGAATCCAATGAGAGATCAGGTCAGCTTTGGGCATCGGTCACATCCAGGGGTCTCTAATGCTGACTGCAATTGTTTCGGGCACATTTGGCTATGCTTTTTTTTTTTCCCTCTCTCATCGCCTCTTTCTTTTGGGCAATCTCTGGAAGGGGTGAGAAACAGCAGTCAGCAAGTGCAAAGAGATGCCGAAGGAAGAGGGAGAAAACAATGTAGGCTATCATTGTTAAATGCAGGCTCCACCTGATTAAGCACAGATTTTTCCTTTGAATGATTATGAAAAAAATGTAACACAATATTAGAGCAGCATTATGTAATTCCCAGGCAGACCTGCAGTCTTTAATGCTTGAAAGTTATGAGAAATTTTATTAGCTAAAAATGACTCCAGAAGTGACGGGACCTGACTGATATTTCATACAGGAGTGGGGAAGAAGAGGCCCACAAAGCAAGTTTAACAGAGCACAGTGAGAAAGAATAAAATTGTTTTCATCATTACGCCCAACCTGGTCCAGCTTGCTCATAAATCTTTATTGATAATTTACAAGGTTATTTTCACTATAGACGATTTTTATTTCACTCCCTATATTGCATAGCTAACCCCACCTGTCTGTAAGATGTATTGAATTTAACCATTTATTTTAAAACAGAAAAATTTATGCAAACAAATTAGTGTTATCTCCAAAACAGTTACCTTGAAAAAATATACCCTTACTTTCATGAAGCTGCTTTGCTCAAAGTATTTAAAAAATTGTTCTAGGTTAAGTTTTAGAAATTGCCTTTAGACTAAATACCAAATTCATGATTTTCATCCCAAATCACTTGTTTTTTTCCCTTGAGTTCAGGACAAATTAAAAAAATAAAATTAGGAAATGGCAGATAGAAACCAAATATCACTGCGCTTCACAGTCGGGAATTGAGGCTGACAGAATCTTTAGTATCATGTAACTGTGCCATCTGCCTCCTTCTCAGTTGCCTAGCAAAATAAAGCATCGCGAATCTTACGTCATTAGTGCTTCTACCTAGAAGTGATAAAGATCACTTCTACTCACACATTATTGCTCCACGTAAAGTACATGGCCATGCCTAATTCCAGGCAGCCATAGCCCAGAAAGAAAAATAAATGGAAAATCTTGGTGATTACTTAGAATGTCTTCCCCAGCGGAAATATACACAATGTCATTCGTTTTGCTTGGTTTGATCCAACGGGCTTTCATGTTCTCCTCACCTGTAATCTTGCTCCCCATTCCCCCTCTGGGTTGAGGCCTAGGAGATGACGCATGCTGAGTTTAGAGGGGGCCCAGGCAGCATCTAAACCTGGATTTACCGTCTCTCAATCTTCCTATTGTTCTTCCTATAGCCCTGGAAAAGCTTTTATTTGGGGCGGGGGGTAGAGGGGGGATAGCTGGGAACTTCCCTAATGCCACAGAATGTATTATTGCCTGAATGCAGTCCTCCCTATTCTATGATTACACCCTAGTCGGTCCTCCAAGCTTTTCTCCGACATTTAAGGAACATTTTTAGGATTCAGAAAAACCTCTCTCTCTCAATAAAACCTAGCTTTTAAGTCTGCTCTAAATGTACTTGGAAAGAAGTCCAATTTGAAACCCATACTTGAGTAATGATCCCTTTGCTGTAGGCAAGAACTGAATTCTCCCTGAAGAAAATAAGTGTTATTCTTTTGATATTTGAGAAGATACTGGACAATAAGATTCAGAGGGAATTGAGAAGACATCAGATAATATTAAAAAATAGTTATTTTTGCTGAACCTATCTTCCCTAATGAGTTACAAGAGTTACGAAGGTAGGAACTAAATTGTTTGGTTTGACATTGTTGAACTGAAATATTACTTGAATAAATGGAAGAGTGAATAAAAGAATCATTAGATCAGTAAGATAGTTATGCAAGTACGTTAGTAATTTTGGATAAAACAGGGAACACATTTAAATGCACAATATGATCTAAGGTTCTAAAATGAGTCTCAAAACAATAAAAGGGTAGCAAAGTGCCCTGGGTGAGCAGGAAGCTCTCTAAATCTGGTGAAGAAAATAACTCTGGTGAAGAGATGCACAGAGCCTGACTGGGACACTGGAGGCAAGCTCAAGGGAGAGAGATTCTTCTGAGTGAGGCACAGAAGGAACCCTTGAAGTATCTTCTGACGCAGCATTGGGAATTTCTCCTATGTTCCTTGAGGAGGGAGGTTGTGACAAACAGAGAGAGCAGCTTTCCTAGGGGGATCCACATAAGGAGATGGACTTCCCCTGGGATGATCCATGCAAGGCTGGTTGGGGGGTAGGGTGGTGGTACGGTCCTTTCCCATTTTAAGGGCCACAAGGCAGTGGGAGAAGAGCACAGTCTGCATGAAGTGAGAAGAAACGATTTTGGATAAAAGTCCACCAGGGACTGTAAAGGAAATGCAGGACTTGAATTCCTCCTGTGACAAGGTCAGGGGCCAGAGGTCAAGATTATTACCCATGCTGAAGCCTAAGGGACCTCAGCAAACAAAGTCACACGTTGAGGCTCATTGCTATTTCCCAACAAATGTTTCCTCACACACTTAACAATTTAGATGAACAAGGCGGTTTCCCTGTGAGATGGAAAGCCTATAAAACTCTTTGTAGGCATGTCCTGAGAAAACTCACCATAACAGTTCACTGGGGTTTGGAGTAAATTTCCCAGAATTCATCCCTTATCAGCCACCAGAATGCAGTCCAAAAGCATTAAAACCTTGATGGCACAAATCTGGAAATGTCTAAAATAAGCATGGGTGAAATTTGAATTTTCAATCTATAACTACGATATTGATTTAATTTCAAGTCCAAAATATCCAGTTCTGTGCTGTGACATCTTTGGTAAAAACTGTCCAGAATTTAAAATTGGTTTCTTTGTGTCTAAATGGTCACAGGTTTAATATAAAAAAAAAATCTTCCAGCAAGTTCCAGTCATAAGGGTAAAGCTTCGCTCTCTGGTTCCCAGAAGCCTATACTGGCCTATTGAATTCATGATTGTCTATGGAGAGTTAAGTCCTATTTTTATGCATGTTAACTTCCTCTTTATGAAGTTATCGTTAATATAAATAACAATTATATAAAATCAAATTATAAAAAGTGATTGAGTTCAAAAAATTTTTAATCTATAATTTTTGTTATCCCTTTAAAGTAAACAAGTGCTGAAAAATGGCTGAAAATTCTCAGAATATGACTTTTTAAAGGGTGATCAAATAACTGTATGACAAGTAACTGTAGAAGTTAGTATAATTCAGTTCCTTTGCAATAGGGCTGCCAGATTTAGCCAACGTATATCTGACATGAAGCCTGGTCATTAGGGGTACCCCTGGTAATTTTTCTAAGTCTACCTTCAGATGTCAGGATCAGTTTGTAATATATAAATATATTAGGATTCAGAAAAACCTCTTTCTCTCTCAATAAAACCTAGCTTTTAAGTCTGCTCTAAATGTACTTGGAAAGAAGTCCAATTTGAAACCCATACTTGAGTAATGATCCCTTTGCTGTAGGCAAGAACTGAATTTTATATATATATATATATATATATATCTCCATTATCATAAATTCAAATGTAACTGGACATCCTGTACTTTATCCAGTAACCTTAATTTGGAGGAACTGGCTGCTTGCCATGATATTAAACATACTATTGTAATTTTTCATTCTGCATTATACTTATGTCATCAGGCTTATTCACAAGAGAGAAAAGCAAATTAAATTGGACAGTAAAATATCATTGAATGCAATTACCCTGAATTTTTATTCCATTGGTATTTCCCTTTGCATAATACTGAAATCTGTATTTGTTGGAGAACAGGATTTTTGTGAAGTATTTTGGGGTAATGTAGCTCAGGATTTTGTAAATAGAACCATTCTGTAAGAAATCCCAGCATCTTGCAAAGCCCCACTCTTACCAGCACACAGCTTTTCACTCCAGTGCTTGGATGTGCCCAATGAAAGAGAAGAGACATAGCTTAAATTTTCTTCCACTTATATCCTGGAAATTTAGAGCTTTGCGTATTTACAGAGTCCAGGCCCATACCTGGGGACAAAAATAAATGTTCCCATTTTATTAATATGCTCAGGGAGTGTAGATCAATTTAGATCCCTCACATATATATGATGAAAGTAAATAAGCTTGCAAAGGCTCTTGAATTCTTAAGGAGTAGGGAGAACTATTTAGGGAATGAGTTTCCTTTGTTTGTTTTGTTATTTGCAATAATAAAAGCCACAGTGGGTATTTAGTATGTTGTGGGCACAGAATAAATAAGCTAGAGTCATTATTTCCTTTATCCTCATGGCTTTGCCATCAGATAGGTATTATTAGCTCCACTTTATAAATTCGTTTTAATCTTTTATCCCTGATTCATGCAACTGGCAAGTGCAGAGCTTAACTTTAAACTGAGTTCTGATGTTAAAGCTTATATTTTAACCACCCTGTTGTATTTCTCACTGCTTTGTGTGTTGGTTTTGTTTTTAATCCTTCATCATAAACCCTTTTACCTTCACTCCAAGTTACAATTTCTTTCCCAAAATTCCAGGCATGTTGAAAGTTTTCTCCCTTGGAACTCAGAGAAGCAGACCAGACACATTCCTCTGGAAAAATGGAACTAAGTGAATGGTTGTTTTTACCTAAAATGAATTCCATTTCGTGTTGATTGATGGGTCCAGAAGTGTAACTCTCCTGGTAACCAAGCTTCTGTCATTTGACATTTTCCACCTCAGGGACAAATTCCTTAGGAGGAACTGATACAGGCCCAGCTTGGCTCACTACTTGCCAGAGGTGCTGCAGATGCTTTGATCTGGATCACATTCCATGAGAAATATTACCACATAATGTAAAAACCACAAATTCAAGATCAGGAGTTGAGGGGAAGGGGCAGTACTAAGAGTAGAGCTGGAAGATATTGGGAAGTGACTGAAATATTTCCAGGTTTCAACAGCTCAAGTGAGCTTAGCCTCTGGAGTAGTTCCTCTTCCTCAAATCAACTAAGGCAGAGTGTGAATAATCTTCCCTCAGCGTCATCAGAATAGTCTAAGTTGAAAACTGACACACAAGGGAATCCGAATTGTGTTTCTATAGCCTAGTGATTGTCTGATATAAAGTACTTGTTTTCCTTTGGGGGAACGTTTTTGTCCTTTAATACTCAAGAAAATAAAGATGAGGGAAGACACAAAATGAAAAGAACAATTTGTGCTAGTTTACTCCTACGTGGCTGTTGACACTGCCCAACTTGGGTAATATTATACCAAGAAGGAGGCTATAACGTTAACCTTTTGCAGGATATCTTCCATGCGCAATTTTGATTGTTGCGTGGAATGTTACCCTGAAAGACTTGTGTCTCTGCTACTTGTCTGTAAACTTTGGCCACAATTATTGTAACTGGACTAATTTGTGAAATATGTGAAGCATTTTATTGACAACATTATGTTACTGTCTTTTGAGGAAGCCTATGAGGTAAATAAGTGTTATTTTTCATCATTTCGCAAATGAGAGGCAGAGACAAGGCTATTTCTATTAATAAACTCTCAAAATGGACTCTCGTTTGCTAAAGGCAATGTACACCATGTTGAAAAAGCATAAAACTGCAAGCCAGATTTATTTGGAGTCTAACCTCTGCTATTACCGGCCTGTATATCTTGAGACTTAACCTTATTGAGCTTCTACTTCCTCCTCTGCAAAGGAGGCAGCTGGATTGGAAACCTCAGCCATTCCATCGAGCTATAGCATTTAATGATGCTTGTGCAAGGGATAGCCATTTACTTAGTTCTGTTCAACCAATGTTAAGCACTTGCTAATGCCAGACACCAATACTTTCTTCCCTGAGAGGAGAGCCAAGGCCGTAGTAGCAGCAGGCACTCCCAGACTTCTGAGTCAAGAAATGACTGAGGCCTCTAGCCTGCTTTTTTTTTTTTTTTTTTTTTACTGTTTTGATAACCTCCTTCTGTCATTTAAAAAGTGCTAATTCTTACAAGTGAATTTATACTAGCTCTGTACCAAAAGGTGTTGAAAATTTTGCATTAGCCTTTGGACTTAATTGAAGACATTAAGGTATTTGAATACCTGGCCTGTACCTTGAACATGTACATGGTAGGACTTCAGTCAGTATTGAATGAATGAGTTAATTAAAATATCGGTTATCACTGGAATAAGAGTGTCACCTGTGATTAAGTTTCCAAAGATAGAAGCATCTTCTTCATATTTGGCAATGTCATCCATACTCTATAGGAATCTGAGCTATAATAATGTTTGTATATTATATTTATATGATGTTTTATGGTTTGAACCTCCTTTTCATTTGTATTGTCTTATAATATTTGATCCTCACTAAAACCGTGATAGTTGGCAAAGCAATTATTATTATATCTTTTAATTTTTTTCAGGATAAAACTGAAGTTCCAAAAGTTTAATTACCTGCCCAAGTCTCTTCAGTGCTAGGCGGCAGGAGAGTATAAAAGTGCAATTCTTCATTCTTTTCCATCTTACAATTATACTTCTCTGAAAGTTTCCATCTGTCACTGAGATAATATATAAAATGCACAAGGCACAGCAGGAGGTGCACCATAAAATTGATTTCTTTCCATTTCTTTCCCTGCTTTTCATGTGGGAAAGCAGGAAAAACACCTCTTTGAGTGGTGTAATTCATTTTTAAACAAACATTGAACAAATGCCTACCGAAGGCCAAACGCTGTGCCAGGCTTAGAGATACACATGTGATCAGGGCACAGTCCTTGCCTTCAAGTAGTCGCTTATGTTCTACTGCAGAAGACAAACTAGCGAATAGCAAATACTCCCAAAAATATAGTACCTATTAGGAGAGATACTAAAGAGGTACTGAAACCTAAAGAGAGGTACCAACCCAGTCTTGAGAGAATCACAAAGACTAACCAAGGAAGTAACCAACCAGGCTGAAATTTGGCTTTAGGAAGGCTGTGTTGGTTTTAAATGGGTCCACAAATATTTTGATATTCCCTTTAAGACGTGGAGCTTAATTTCCTTCCATGGATTGTAGGCAGGACTTAGTGACTTATTTTTAATAAAAGATATGGCCAAAGTGATGGTGTTTTACTCCAAGACAAGGTCATAAAAGACATGTGTCTTCTGCCTTGCTCTCGCTTGGATCACTTGCTTTGGGGAAATCAGCTGGTAGGTTAGCAGCCATGTGGAGAGGTCCACAGGACAAGAAGTTGAGGGCTTTGCCAATAAGTGGCAAGGAGGAGAGACCTGCTGCCTCTAGCCATATGAGCGAGCCATCTTGGAAGTGGATTCTTCATTCCAAGGCAAGCCGTCAGATGACAGCAGCCCTGGCCAACCGCTTGATTGTAACTTCATGAGAGGCCCAGAGCCAGAACCTTCCAGGTGAGCTGTTTCCAGATTCCTGACCCACAAAAACTATGAGATAATAAATATTTATTGTTTTAAGCTGCTAAGTATGGCTATTTTGTTTTACAGCAATACACGTAGATAACTAATATGCAGCAAATAAGAGTAGTGGTTGTGAAAGTGTTGTGAGTGGAAGGGAGAGCACGCAGAGGTCAGGAAATGAGAGCAAATAAATACAAATGGAGACTGAGTTTGTGGCAGAAGGGGCTGCAGAGTGGATAGTGGGTTAAGCAGATCATGAAAGGTCTTATAAAACATGACAAAATGTTAAGAATTCTCCCTGTGGCCTGTAGCATCTCCAACAGAGGGAACTCTCAACGTTATGGTATAAGTGGCATAAAACCAATGCCCTTTTTATTTTATTCTCTGCCTTCTATAATAACATGATTTCTCTTTGACTGAAAGTCTTAATAAAATGTGTAATCCTTGTATAAAGTGCCCAGAAAAGTAGAAGCCACAAATTACATGGACCCTGGAAAAGAGGAGGTTGATGCCCAGTAGAGTATATCGGTGTGTTTTTTTTCAGGGCTACGAAGGGTAGTGGCCAGTGGCTTCATTTGGGAAACTCTTTTGAAACCTTAGCTGTTCCACATCTCACTGAAGCCCTGGGCCAAAGGAAGGAGGAGGTGAGTTGGGGGGCTTACTCTGCTCTAGTTATCGTGGAGTTGCCCATGAGCTGTAATTGAAATGAAATTTCCTTCTGGTAAGTTACTGCTTGGAAGCAGTAAGCAGGGAGAGAGGGGTCTTTAGACTGTTCTGTATTTGGGTCGTTTTACCAGCACAGCTAACATGTGCAGCGCTGTTGCGAGATCAAAGTAACATTTGAAGTGATCATATAAATGGGCATCACCCCCACCCGTACCTAAAGCCTGTCTTTACATTTGTCTACACTTTTGTGCCAATCAGTTGGGACATCTGATGAGAATTCAGTTGCTAGTCTAATGGATGTTTTCTTCTGGTCATTTTCATCAAGTGTTGCTCATTTAAAAGGTAGTGTATATTGGAAGTTCCCAACTCAAGTGCCACAGGCCCAGCATTAGTGCATGTTAGTAAAAACAAATCTGTCAGTCAAGTAGGAAAGTACCTCCCACACTCTAAAGGGCAACTGCTACTCAATTTCTGCCAGTTGTCATCCAGTAAAGGTCTTACAACCCCAGATCTTCCAGTTTTTCAATAGAAGTCAGCAATCCAAATTTGTTTATGTGAAATTTCCTGCCTTTTAGTTGCTTAAACTGCAAATTCAGTTATTAAGTACTGTGCATGTTAACACTGAGCAAGCAAAGAACAAATCAAATCAAAACAAAAATATACGTGTCAGGTAGAAGCAGCTCACGGGCTTCTGGGTTGCTATCTCTGTATTAAACAATATAATAGCTCTGCCTCCTCAAACTTCATCTTCCAAAAGCAGTCAGAGTTCTCTAACTAAAACACAACTCTGTTCTTCACTGGCTTCCCCTTGCTTAGTTCCAAGCTCCCTTACATAGTGTGGGAGGCCCTCTAGCATCTGGCCTTTGCTTCCTCTTCTAGCTTTCTAGCTTACCACTCCCTGAAATTGTCAGCTCATCATTTGTCCACTTTGCCTAGAAAACTTCAGGTTTATGAATGTTGTCTGAGGGTTTAGTATTTGTCCAGGATTCTTCATTTTATTAAATAAAGTGTTATTAGGAATAGTTACATTCAAATGAGCTGGAATGGGTTTACTACATTTTGCACTTCCAGCTTTTGTCATGTCTTATCCATGGTAGTAATGATGAGTTGTTTTTATATTAAACAGAGTTCTCTCTATAATACATGGCTTAATCTGAAAGATGATCAATGATAAACATCTTCCTTTGCCCAGACCTTTCCAAGCATAATATAACTACCATCTCCATTTTTTCTAAGACACAGTGCAGAATATTTGTTAATAAACAAAATTTAAAAAATGATAAAGATAGCTCACACTTTTATGTCTCAGATGTAAAGGGAGAAGTATTTAATATTGCCAACTACTTGTACTGTCTTGGAAACTGGTTAAACTTAAATATTTATAATATTTACATAAACATTATAAGAATAATTATTCTGCTTATGTTTGTAACATTCAGGTAATTATAGTTTTTTTTCTTTAATATACATAGATATATTCTATTTTAATTTTTGAAATAATTTTATTTTTGAAAATACAGTAGATACTGAATAGACTTATGCTGTATATCCACCAATATAACAACAACACGATTTAGGTAAATATATAAATGTTTTAAAATGTATAATTTTAATTATTTTTGCATTCCTTTTTACTTTCAAAAGTGTGTCATTTTGGACAATAAATTATATGGTCACTTTACTTCATTTTTTCTTCATTCTATCTATTTAAAATGCTGGTGTCTGCACAGTACACTGAACTGTTTATGCCATTGCTCATGCAAGTTCCTCTATTGGCATAACACCATTTCCACTTCCACATCATCTTTACTTCCTTTCTTCAAAGTTTAGTTTACATTCATCATTTAACAATTAGTATGGATGAGTATGCATGTGTGTATGGTGAAGATCAAATTTTAAAAGTGTTAAGAATTAAAGGAGTATTGTCTAGCTAATTAAATTTATGTTTAGCATTAAACTAAGAAAAATTTAATTCAGAGACTATAATCTCCAGAAAGCTTTGTGTTATAATAACCTGCATAGGTGACTGTTTTTCAACTTGATTTCAGCTTATGGATGGCTACATTGTGCGCCACTTATAATATTTGTGTCCCCAGAGGCTAGCACAGTGCTGATAGATATTTGCTTAACAACCATCTGTGATACAAAAGAAGGAAAACACAAATGAATATGGATTAAAAAAAGAATGTGATCCAACTTCCTCTTAGTTCCTCATCAACCTCTTGGCTATTTTCCCCCAAAATAGAAACAGAGGGCCATGGAGTTTCATCTGGTTTCACATGAGGAGGATTTTTCACCACCCACACATTCCTATTTCCAGTCTGATAGGATTCTCTGAGGGGACTCGGCACCAGTGACCTCTGTATCTCATAACAGTGCTGCTCAGAACAATTTCGCGCCTTGTTTATCCTCCCTGTCCCCTCAGGAGACAGTTCCATTTCTTGGCTGTTATTCACCAAGGCTGTATTGTCCTTTCATTTGGTGCTAGAAAGTAGGATGGAAGTTTTAGTTTACATTTTTCATCATTGGCTCAGCAATATGGAACAAAAAAGACTTCACTCTGACATCTCTCTTCAAGGTAAGAAAATCCAACGTTTGGGCTTCATATAAGAAGCAGAAAAGAAAAAACTAAAATTGTCATGTTCTTTGTCTGCAACATATGGTAGGAATTGGCTCTGGTTTATTTCTGGAGAAAATAAGTATATCAATCAGGGACAATGCAATTGCAGCAGATTGTTATGGCTCAGTTAGAGACATCACCAGAGTATGAGTTGCCATTATTTTGCAGTCACTTGCTCATAGAACTCAGAAAATGTGAACACTAGCTCTTTATATGAGAAATTTATGATGGTGGTGGGGGAAGGTTCCAATCTATATCCATCCATCAGGTGTATAAAAGGTACCCAACCCATATTTGCAGATTTGGTGGCAACTGTGCAATAGCTTGATGGAGAGGAAGAAAACATATTGAATACCTGTGTCAATAAAATGGAAATTAAAACCTTCTCAAATCAAAGGGAAGACACAAGTGTCTGACAAGAGAATGTTAAAGTCATCAGACAGACTGTACATCATTCTCTGTAGGTCAATGATTTCAACTCTGTCAAAATCAACTTTGTCAAGATGCACTGTGTGTACAAACTATATCCTTGCTAAAAAAAGTTTGCTGAAATCAATGTTTATAGTCATAGCAGGATCTCCATGTAACTGCAAAATGTCATCCCATATTTTGAAATAAGGAATGAGGAAACAAAGTTAAGACATATTCAGATCTTACACAAAAAAATTTAAATCATGCTATTAGAATGTTAAGAGTAGAGCAACAATATGAATATACTTAGTACCACTGAATTGTACACTTAAAAAGAGAGGATGTTGGAAATGGAATGGAGACCTTAGTATGCAGTACCAACATTTTATTTTACAGATGAAGAAAATGAGTCTTTTGAAAGTTAAATGTAACTGGTAAGACTGAAAAGCTGGAGAAGTTGTGGGATCCGCCAGAGCTTTCATCCAGAAGTAGGGGGAAAACTTCTCTACAAAAAGTGTTTTGATTAAATCCCACAAATCAGGTCTGTTCAAATACCCATGACAGATTTATTGAGCACTTTACTACATGCTCAGCACTGGACAGTGACTTAGATAGGCGTGAAATGATGTCAGTTCAGCTATAAGGTTAGACACAGTCACCTCTTTTGAAATTGATGGCAGCTCCTCAGACGGCAGACACCAAAACCATGCACAGTTAAAACATATTATCAAAGTAGCATTTAATCTCTTACTGTAACTTTACTTGTTAGTAAGGAGTGAAATATTAGAAAACATCAGTCTTCATCTTTCAAATCACGTAAGAAAGCCTCACAGTACAGATGACATTCAAGCAAAAAGAGAAGTAATTTAAAACTTGTATTCTGTAAGTATTAGAACTATGTATATTTACTTATTTATTTATTTGATGAACATTTATTGAGAGTCTATTATGTACCACACTCTTTGAGACCTTAGATACATAGATCCATAGATGTGGGAAAGATAATAAAGTTCCTGTTCTTAAAGAACTCATAGCTGAGTCCCAACTCATACAGGTGGAGGAACATTTCTCTATAAAGATTTTGTTTGGTTTGGCTTACATAAACTTGGAAAAACTAAATTTTGTAGCCCAAACAACTGATCTTTTTAAAATTAGAAGTTCTGTTAGAACCATTGATTGGGGTAGAAATTGAATGCTAGTTCATAAATTCCTGATGGGAGGAAAGAAGCCCAAATTTAGTTAGTAAAGCGGCTCTCAACTTATTTTTGATCGTAAGTGTCTATTTTCAGGTTTTTACAGTTTATTGGTTAAAATGAGGAGCTTCTGCATGATTATTTTTTCTCTGTATCATTGTCCTCAGATATTATCCAGATTTGATTGATCTGGGATGACATCTAAGCTTTTGAATTTTTAAAAAAGGCGATTGTGATATGCCAGTTTTAAGAACCACTGGCATAAATCATTGTTTCTCAAAGAGTTATATTCACAGTCAAGATCATTTTAGATGGTGCTGGATCATTTTAAATTTTAAGGATTGTGTGTTTTTTTAAAATGTATATTAGAAAAAAATCCCATGGCTATTATTTAGGACAAGTAAAAGGTTACGAAAAGTAGGTTAGTTTAAAACAGATTATCTACCTATGTATCCATCAATACCTATATCTATCTTTCAATATCATCTATCAATCATCTATCTATCATCTACCTATCTATCTCTATCATCTATAGTATAGTTGGCAAAGGCTGTGAATGTAGGATATAAATGATTAAATTTTAGAAAACCCTGGGTGAGATTATGAGATAAGAGAGGAAATACAGAGGACCAAGGAATTTGGAAGACAAAAGGGATTTTTTTTCCCCTGATAAGACTGTTGATGAGATGGAAAGCAAATAGTTTTAAGACAAAGGTCAAATATTCTTTGACAGTTGTGCTTGGATCAAGATGTTTAAAAATGAAGTATATATGTGGTAGTATTGACTTTCTTTTGTGTAAACAAAGAAGACTTACTGATGCCTGGGTAGATGGCCAACTCTTCTCCCTATAGATATGGTCTGGATTGGGTTGGCCATGAAACAGACACTCTTCGAGCACCATCACTACCTGTGCTCCTGGAGGCCATCCATCACGTTATAACAAAGGGAAAAAAGAGTAAAATCTCCAAGAAGTAATGCTGCTTAAAATCACTGTGAGTGAGCAGGTATTTTCATTAGCTCCATAGATGTCACCCTATCTGCTCTAAGAGCAGTGGCTTGGCACTAGTAAGTAGTTCTGAGAGTACTGACAGTGATATCAGTAATGGCAGGGAGATTATTGTTTGAAATCCCAAAAGATAATTGTTGCTGGTTGAGCACAAAAGTCAGAATGATACAACAGCTTTATTTTCTATGGCAAGTTTAACTGGACAGGAGTGATTACTGGAGGAATGCATTGAGGAGCATTCTGAGGATGAGTCTGCCTCATGGAAAAAGGATGTCCTGATGAGTAAGTAAGGCCTGTCAAGGAAATTGCGTAGAGGAGTGATAGTACCATGGTCATAGCTTCCATTTCTGAAAATGGTTAAGCTACTGTCAGAGGGCATAACATCTGGCATAATGAGCTTGGTCGGGGTGAAATGTGCAATTTAAAATTAATAAACTGTGCTGAAGGAAGGGTACATTTCTCACTATACTGGATAAGAGAAAGCATACATAGATGAGTGCTTTCTATCTCTGCTTTCATAGTGCATGAACTTCTAACTTTCGGTCTTGCAATTTATTCTTTAAGTCAGTGTCTCCTTATTCCTTAATCTCTCTGGCTCCTAAAAGAGACAAGTTTGAAAATAAAATTGTATTAAAGAGCAGTCTGTACAGCTTTCTGCCCCTGAACATTAATTCATAATTTAATATACAATAAAGAGGTTAAGGGATCGACCCAAGTCTTTCAGCAGTGGGTATACTCATCTCAGCTGTCTGTTTTCCAAGAGAAGTTGGGTGTCTTTTTCTGGAAGGGAAGCCAGATATCACAGCCAAATGACTCTCAATCTTGTTGTTAAGTCACAAGAATGATCTTGTTGCTGAGTACATATTTTATGGTTATTGACCTTAACTATGATAAAGAATTGATGCTCAGGGAGACATATGCTGAGGTGAAATATAGATACATCTTTTCCCCATCAAGATATTTCTCCTAAGGAGATGTTTCCAGATTGGAACTTAGTGTGCCAGCTATACTAGTGTTCAAAAAGACATCATTTATCCTTTCAAAACATCTCTCTTTCTTTTTTCTTTTTCATTTATTCATCCATTCATTCAAAAATAGTATGAATCTATTATGAGTCAGGCACTTTGTTAGACTCCAGCAATACAATATTGAACAAATAGACATAGTTTTACCTCAGGGGTCCTATATTCTTATTTTAAACAAACACATGTAATCACACTAGAGAGTGATGTGTGAAATTATAGGGAAGTAGAGGGAACAATGAGACAGGTGGAAGGTGGGATATCAAAGAGGGTTTCCTGGAAGAAGTAAAATCTAGGCTGAGTCCTGAAGTCTGAAAAAAGAGTAATCCAGGTAAAGTGAGAAGCTGGGATATGTGGGAGAAGTGGAGATACAAAGGTTCAAGGCCAAAAAAGAGCACGTCATTCAAGAAACTGAAAGTGTTCTCTATGACTAGAGTATGGGAGTGGAGTGGAAAGAGTGTGATTGGAGATTGCACCTGACATCACATAACAAAGCATTTTAAGATCATTTTAAGGAGTATCAACCTTATCTTGGGAACAAGAAGGAGATATTGAAGGGCTTTCAACTTGGTCTGACATCATCAGATTTACATTTTAGAAAGCTTTTGCTCTCTTCTATCTTTCTTACTATGTATATATGTATTACGGAATCTATCAAGGTAGATTGAACTTTTTCAGGTGTTTATACTGTAGAAAAGTCTGGAAATTGTTCTGCAAACTCTAATGGAAGATACATATAAATCATAAATCAGGTACATGGTACCCAAAATGCAGTGAATGTGACAGTGATCTTTTGATAACATTTTTCAGAAAATACTACTGGTTTACTCCCCTCATGGACATCCCTCACTTGATCCGTTGTTAAATGGAGCAAGGAAAGAAGTCAGTCTATCTCACCCTGATGAATTGTTTTTCTTAGTTGTAAGTGACAGAAATCAAAATCAACCCAGCTTAAGCAGGCCTGGGAATTTATCAGTTCATCTGTTGGAGAGACTGGAGTGTTGGGAAACAGAGATTCGATCCATCTTCCTGCTTGTCGACTTTCTATCTCAAGCACTGTTATTTATGAGGAGTGAGAGAGAAGTGCTGGCTTTTCTGGTTTCTTGAATTAGAGTCTCCAGAAGTAGATCCTGAAAGTGATTTATTAGGAAGTATTCCTGGGAAAATCTGACAACGGAGTGGAAACTTGGTTCAGGAAAGGGAAAGAAGCTAAGCAAAGGTAAAGGTGCGAAATGAAGCAAAACCCCACAGAGTAGGTACAGTTGCCTCAGTCCCTCAGAGGGACTCTAAAGATGAAGTAGATCTATCCTCAGCATTGTCCTAATAATCAGGTACCTACTAGTCATTAGTTAAGAGCTGCTCCAAGGGAAATGTAAATTCCCAGGCTCTTCCCTGCCCCCGCCTCCCAACAATTTCTGTTTAAAAAAATATACTCAGACTCATGTCTGATTGCAGCCATCCATCCATCCTTTCTTTCCATCACTGTGATATTAGGTGATGGTGAAATGTTGTTTGGTCCATTTTAGGACATATGTCTCTCTGCAAGCCAGAATGAGTGTACGTTAGTAGAAACAGAGGGAAAGGGATACTGGGTAAACAAATGACATGGAGGTTTATTACTTTTCCCATCTATAGTCTCTTGGGCATCTCATATTTTGTCCTAAAGCACTGTCGCTCTAGCTTCCTAAAGGCAATGGCCAGGGAAGTTAACTCCAAAGCACTATTGTACTAGTCCGGGTTCTTGGCTATAAAAATCTATAACTGGATCTGGCTAATTTAGTCCAAAAAGAATTCATAGCTCTTAGAAACATAAAAGGCCTGAATATTTCTCCTAGTTTGGATTAGCAGGAATTAAGGGAGAACATCACAGCCAATTTCTTGACACAAGAATGGTCCAGCAGTATGACCCAGCAATCCCTCTCCTGGGTATCTACCCCCAAAATTTGAAAACATTTATCCATAAAGACATGTGTGTTCCAATGTTAATTGCAGCTTTATTTACGGTGGCTAAGACATGGAAACAACCAAAATGTCCTTCTATAGATGAATGTATAAAGAAGTTGTGGGATATATACACAATGGAATACTATTTGGTGGTAAGGAAAGATCAAATAGGACCATTTGTGACAACATGGATGGATCTTGAGATTATAATGCTAAGTGAAATAAGACAGACAGAAAAAGTAGAGAACCATATGATTTCACTGATATGTGGTATATATAACCAAAAACAACAAAAGAACAAGACAAACAAATGAAGAAACAAAAACTCATAGACATAGACAATAGTTTAGTGGTTTCCAGAGGGCAAAGGGGGAGGAGGGCTCTAGAAGAGGATAAACGGGGTCTAATATATGGTGATGGAAAGAGAACTGACTCTGGGTGGTGAATACACAATGTGAGATATAGATAATGTATTACAGAATTGCACACCTGAAATCTATATAACTTTACTAACAATTGTCACCCCAGTAAACTTTAATTAAAAAAAATTATTCATCTTAAAAAAAAAAAAAAAAAGAATGGTCCAGCAAGTGCAGTCACCACCACATACCTCTATTGCGGGGCACCTGCTAGGGGCCCCCACAGCATCTGAGTACCCATCTTCATGCCACTCGATGCTATCCTCCTCCGCAACCCTAACTGACCCTGCATTCACAATCAATATATTTGAATATATTTTATTTAAGTATCTCTATGAGCTGGATAGAGGGGAGTGTGAGCTGCATTTACCAGCTCACACTCTAGAGTTCTCAAGTTGAGAAAAAAGTTTGAGCACTCTTTACAAGTGTATTTTATTTTCACTAGCTATCATTTTTCCTGGCTTGTGAAATTATGATTCTAGGGTCTGTGCAGTTTATTAAGGTAGTAGAGTGTAATTGGTGCTCCTTAATGTATCCGAATACCATGGAACTTCCAAGGAATCACTGAGGGAGCAATGCATTATGTATTTTCTTTCCTGGAAGTCCGTTTTATTGACCAATGGACATTTCTGGAGTTCTAAGCCCCCCCACCCCCAACAATGATAAGCATACTTTGCGTCCCTATAGTATCCATTGCAGAACTTCTTTGAAAAGCAAAAGCATCCTCTGTTCTCTCTGCAGGGAATGAGAAAGCACAACCTGCTCAACTGGTCTGGGCTGTTGACACCATTGTAATGGAAGTGAAACTGGAATCAGGAGCCACAGCCTGACTGGAACAGATCCCTTGCTTGCTCTCTTCTGTTGCCCACATTGATGTTTCTTCCTTGACTGTTTTTGGCTATCCTTCAGTCTACTCTCCCTAAGCCATCACATCCTCTGACAATGCTTCAGCTAACATTTTCAGGAAGTGGACAACAAAACCTCTACATCCAAAACTGGGCTGCTGTATTTCCTTCTCTGGTAACAGCACCACTTTCTTTCCAATGCCAGAGACCTGAATGTCATCTTTGATGGCGTCATTCTTCTTACCAGATTCTTGAACAGTTCAAACTTGAAGGTGCCTGAATCTAAATTTATTTTCAGACAACATTTTTTTCAGAAAATCTGCCTTTGATGGTACTAAATTAAATCTCCCTTTCCCACCTAAGACCATCTTAGAAAGAGTCTATACCCTTTGGTTGTTTGCAAAACATAGTCTCATTCAATTCAAAACTCCAATCTGAGACCCCTGTGTGAATCTCCTATTTCCCTTCACCCCAGTGCTTATAGGTCTTCAACTTGAGGGCAGAAGGGCAGAAGGGTGTGGTCTGTGCTTTCACTCCCCCTCTTCCTTTATCAGATTGTATAAGAGCTTCTTTGGCTCTCTCTCTGAAGTCCCTTTGCCTCACTGGATACACGAACCATCCTCATTTGATTGTCACTCGTTCTCTGACCCTGTTCTTAGAAGCAGGTGTGAATCCTTCAGAATTCTGTTCCCTGACGTGGGCGCTCTTGGTTCGTAATTTTATTGACTCCCAACCACACCCTTCACTCCCGCTCTGTCATTTCTGATGCTTGCATAACTTCTTGCTGCTGTGTTCAATATAATGCTGGAGGCAAGAAGATATGTTGGAAAGTTATTATACTAGTCTAGGAAGAGAGAGAACAGGAACGATAGTGGGAAAAGTAACAGCAAAATGAACATTAATAGCTACTACCATTGGCTGTCTACTGTATGTTAGAACTGCCCTGGATCCTATCACCGTCCCACAGCAGCCCTGCAAGATAGAGGTCATTTTCCACATTTTAAAGATGAGACTCAAGACGGTTATGTATTTTTCTGAGGATCTTATATCTAGTAAGTAGTAACGCTGAATTAAAATTTGAAAAACTTTCTAAAGTTTTCCTTTTTCTACTCTCCTACATTTAGTTAAAATAGAGATTCCTGGGATTATCCTATACTTAAGAATCGGTGTCTCCAGACAAGGATTCAGGATGTGTATAATTTTTAACAATCATTCTATGATTCTTTTGATCAGATAAATTTGGGAAACATTAGCCTACAGAATAATACTAAAACTCCTTAACCTCCCCCCTCATAACCTGGTCTCTGCTTACTTTTCTAGAACCTCTCTTTCCTGACCCCAACTCCAATGGAATGTTCCAGAATACCAGTCCTTTGACTGTTTCCTGGAAATGCTATGCATTCCATGTCTCCAGACTTTGCCCATGCTCTTCTCTGTTTGGTGAATGACCCCTCTCTCCTGCATGCTAAGTACCTGCTTCAGCAGAGCAGTCTCCATGAAGCCTCTTGCCAATGCTGGACTCCTTTTCCTGCTCTTCTGGAAAAGTTGCTCCCTGCTCCTGTGTTCTTTCCGTCTAGTGTACCCGCTTCAAATGTTAGACTTGCATGGTGTACTGCAATGTATTCATTTAAATATTTGTTTTTCTTAGTAGGTTGTGAGTTGTGTGGGGCATGAGAATCTTGGACTCTGAGGAGCCTACTACAGTAAACACAGTTTTTAAGAACTGTGTCAGGCTTTTTGCCTTAGTACTGCTGTTGGCAGACTCACTAAGTCTGCTGCTGTTGTTTTGCTTTTATTTATCTTTGTTTCTGCATTTATTTATATGTATAGATAGAGGTCCCTTGGTATCCCCAGGGGATTGATTCCAGGACCCCCTGCGGATACCTAAATCTGAGGAAGCTCAAATCCCTTATATAAAATGGCTTCATATTTGCATATAACCTATGCATATTCTCCCTTATGTCATACTTCAATTCATATCTAGATTACTTCTAATACCTAATACAATGTAAATGCTATGTAAATAGTTGTTATATTATATTTTTTAGAGAATAATGAGAAGAAAAAATAGTCTGTCCTTGTTCAGTACAGAGGCAACCATCGTAGACCTAACTACTGTACATGTCAGCAACAATGTCACACTTCAAAAAATATTTTTGATCCACCATTGGTTGAATCCATAGATCCTGAACCCACGGATATAGAGGGCCAACTATATACCTTTAATCTTATTACTTCCAAGCATGTAGAAAGGAGACATATGAGCTTGAACAAAAGAAGATAAAGATGATAAGGATGTAAACAGATTTTTAAAAAGAAAATACCATTTTTTTATGACTGATGGTTTCAGTTTTCTACATGAAGAAAGTGAGGTTATCTGCTGAGCTAGAACAGAGGGAGATTAGGGGAAGGGATTAACGGATAGTAAAGAACTGAAATAGATTCTTAGGAAAATTCTGTCTTAAAATGTTAGAGGACATACATTTTCAGTGGTTAAGTTTCCTGAGATTATGATATTTTTTTCCTCAGAAGTTCTTGACATTCTAGGCATAGGGATGGAGAAGGCAGGTAAAGGGACTAATCCAGAGTTGGTGTTTTGCTGAGTGGGTGTGATGGAAGAAAAATGGTGTTTGGGAAATGAAGATGTTGATGGGAGCAGTGTTCAGGTAACCGTGCAAACAGAGAAGAAAAAAGAGGACACTATCAGGGGAAAATTAAAGAATCAAGAGACCTCTTGGAGAAATTAAAGATACGGGGAGCTGAAAGAAGAGGGTGTTTCTGTTAGGTTCTTATTGCTGCTTTAACAGACTGCCACAAACTTGGTGGGTTAAAACAACAGCAATGTATTCTTTTACAGTTCTCAAAGCCAGAGGTATGAAATGAGTTGTATGTGGCTAAAACCAAGGTGTTCCCAGAACTGGTTCTTTCTGGAGGCTCCAGGGAAGAATTTATTCCTTGCCTATTCCAGTTTCTGGTGGCTGCTTGCATTTCTTGGTTTGTGGCCACATCATTCCAATCTCTGCTTCTATCATCAGATTGCTGTCTCTGCTTCTGCAGTGGTATCTCCCTCTATCACCATCTTATAAGGACACTTGTGATTACGTTATTAGTCACACCTGGATAACCCAAGATAATTTTCTTATCACAAAATCCTTGACTTCTGTTGTGGCAGCTGAGACCAGATGCATGCAGCAGAAAGTTATTTCTCCAAGTGTATGTAACATGTGTTGAGACTTTCAGGCCCTCCTGGGATCAGCAGAAATTCTGTAGATTGTGATTTAAATTAGTTTTATTTAAAAATCAAATAGAGTTGGTTATAGAGATAAACTACAAGGAGCATTTTAACTGCTAATGACTGGGAACTGCATGTAAACCACAGCTTTTAAATATCCAATGACGATAGTCAAAATTTTCTTAAAACAAAAGGAGAAATTTAAAAATCAAGACATTACTGAATCATATTTAGGTGTTTGCATTTAAAATTACTATAGTGTATCTATTTGTAATAAGTCCTAGATTAAAGACAACAATGCCTGAATTGTAAACCAGATTTTTTCCCTCCCCATTATCCACATCAGAAGAAAGTTCAATTGATACCATTTTATTCATTTGTTCAAGGAAAAATTATTGTGCCACTCATATGGCCAGAAATCATTCTAGGTATCATGGATATAGAACATAGTCTCTACATTCAAACAGTTTACCACAGTCCAGTGGTATAAATAGTCAAAATCTCAACCCATGCAATGCAGTGAAATATATGCCATAACAAACATATGCATGGGACATTATAAAAATATAAAGAAGCAACAAAGAAGAAAGGCTCCTAACACAACCCAGGAGGAGGATAAGAAAGACTTAAGAAAGTCTTTAGAGGAGACAATGTCTCTGTTGAAATTTGAATAAGGATTTAATTATTCGATCCTTATGCTCTTTAATTAAGGAGCAAAAACAGAAAGGTCATACTTCAAGGCCTACTGTTCATCTAGTGTTTGATCTTTACAGTGCATATTAATTCAGAGTTGAAATAGACTATAAAGCAGCAGTATAGCAAGATAATGTAGTGTTGGATCAAGAGAATGAACTTGACCACTTCTGGGTACTTATGGGAAGAAATCCAAACCATTATTTCTAAAAGATGTATGCACCTTTATGTTCATTGCAGCATTACTTACAATAGTCAAGATATGGAAGCAACCTAAATGTCCATCAATAGATGAATGGATAAAGAATAAGTGGTACATATATACAATCGACTATTACCCACACAAAGAGTAAAATCTTGTTATTTGTGATAACAAGGATGGACCTAGAGGGTATTATGCTAAGTGAAATAAGTCAGACAGAGAAAGACAGACACCTGTGATTTCACATATGTTTAATCTAAAACAACGAAAAAACAAAAACAAAAAAAACAGAAACGAACTCTTAGATACCGTACAAAGAACAAACTGATGGCTGCCAGATGGGAGGGGTATTGGTGAGATGGGTGAAATAGGGGAAGGGACTAATATATACAAATTGCCAGTTATAAAAATAGTCACAAGGATGTAAAGTACAGCATAGGGAATATAGTCAGTAATACTGTAATAACTATGTATGGTCAGATGGGTACTAAATTTATTGGGGCAATCACCTTGTACGTTATATAAATGTTGAATTACTCTATTGTACATCTGAAACTAATATAATATTGTATATCAACTATAAATGACTTTTTTTAATTTAAAAGAGTAGGAATTTGATTAGTGTTCAGAAGAGATAGTCCAGAAACTTCTGAAAGAAATTCTAGAAAGGCAGAGTGTCTTATCAGCTTGGGCTACTATAACAAAATACCATCAACTGAGTGGCTTAAACAACAGACATTTCTTTATCACATTTTTTGAGGCTGGGAAGTCCAAGATCAAGAGCCTAGCATGGTCAGGTTCTGGTGAGAATCCTCTTCCTTGCTTGTAGATGGCTACCTTCTTTCTGCATTCTCATATGGTAAAAAGAGGAGGAAGAAGCAAGCTAAGTGATGTCCCTTCTTATAAGGGTACTAATCTCATAATGCGGTTTCATACTTTTTATCTCATATAAACTTAATTGCCTTGCAAAGGCTTGAGCGCCTAATACCAGTACAATGGGGACCTAGGGCTTCATCATATGAGTTTGGGGAGCACACAAACATTCACATAAAGACTACTGAAAATTGATTCTTCCAGAAAAACAAGAACACTGGTAAAAATTATCAAAATAAACTTTGTAAAAACTCTGTAAATTAACCATTGACTTACAACAATGTGAGAATTTATTCGAGAAAAACATCTGACTTTTGATGAAAACAGTGAGCTCTTGTGTTTCAACTTTCTCTATCCCCATTCCTCTTACCTCAGCATCTCAGTAACCTTGAAAACCAGCAGCCTCAGAAACGTTACCTGTATACATCAGAAGCCTAGCAGACACTGGAGGGAGTACAAAGAGTGTGGAACTCCCCCAAAAGCCCCATTTCCAGAGAATTTATCATTAGATGATCTGAATGATAGCTTCCTGGAAAAGCTCCATTTGCAGAGCTTATCCTTGTTTGACCTGACTCGATTGTCTCCCAGTAAGGAGATCCCTATCCCCAGTCTAAAACAATCAGCAGCAATTGTAACAGCTGCATAGGCAGTAATACAAGTAGGAGCGAACAAAAAGTTGACCAAAATATTTAAAAGGAAAATCTAGGGAATGAGAAGTCTGTAGGGGGCTTTGAAAAGCTCTGACATATCAGGGTCACTAGAAAGGCAAACACACATGCATGCCCAAGAGAGACCAGAGAAGTTTCTAATTCTCAACTCTGTCTGATCTCAAGACTCTGCATAAGTTGAAAGTCAAGGCTAAGGTAAAGTTTTTTTTTCAAGTTATATGAAATTTTTTTTTTATTAGTTTCAGGTGTACAAAACAATGTAATAGTTAGACATTTATCATTTATACCCCTCACAAAGTGATAAACCCCCTCCCCCAATCTACTACCCCTCTGACATCGCATACAGCCATTACATTTCCACTATGTCTATTCCTTATGCTGTATTCCACTTCTTGTGAATATTTATATATAGTGAATATATATATATATATATATATATATATATATATATATACAGTGAATATGTATAGTGAATATATATATATACATATATATATATATATATATATATATATATATATATATATATATATATAGTGAATATATATAGTGAAAATATATAGGAAACCAAAATGTTGAAGAAGACCCTAACTCCAACAGAGCTCCTCAGGAAAGATTTGAAAACTTACTTGTTCAACAGGTCAAAGAAAACAGGTGTAATTGTTAGCTTCCCACTAAGCAAATTAAGCAGAGACTAGAGTGGCCACACAATTCAAAGAATACAGACTTTACAGACTTAGAAAAGTCAGTAAACAAGCAAACAAACAAAAAATGTGGTAGTAACAAAACAACAACGAACAACAACAATGTCAAGTCCTAGAAAGGATGGTAATTGATTTCAAAAGTTGCCATATTATATATTTAAAATGTTGAGTTGTCAACAAAAAGTTTATGAGACATATAAAAAAACAGAGTATGGCCCATATACAGGAAAATAGCTACCAAAAGAAACTGTCCCCGAGGACACCCAGATGTTGGACTTACTGGAAAAAGACTTTAAATTACCTATTGTAAATATGCTTATAGAACTAAAAGAAACTATGTTTAAAGAACTAAAGGAATGTGTGAGAACCACATTTCACCAAATAGACAATATCAAAAGGGCGAGAAGTTATAAAATGAAAACAAAAGTTCAAAAGTTGAAAACTATAATGACTGAAAGGAAAAATTCACTAGAGTCTCAACAACAGACTCAAGGTGGCAGAGAAACAAAGCAAAACAGTGAACTTGAAGATAAGTAAATTGATATTATCCAGTCTAAGGAAGAGAAAAATAAATGAAGAAAAATTAACAGAGACCTGTGGGACACCATCAACATTACTCACACACATATAATGGGAGTCCCAGAATAAAAGGAAAGAAAAGACAAGAGAGAATATTTGAAGAAACAATGGCTGAAAATTCCCCAAATTTGATGAAAAAATTTTTCTTTTCATATCCAAGAAGCTAAAGGAATTCCAAGAAGCATAAAGTCAATGAGATCCACACCCAGACACATAAACTGTTGAAAGATAGAGAGAGAATCTTGAGAGCATCAGAAATGTCTCATTATATATAAGGAAATCTTAATAACAGTAACAGGTGATTTCCATTAGAAACCATGGAGGTCAGAACATAGTGGGATAACATATTCAAACTATTAAAAGAAAAACATTTTTCAACCAAGAATTCTATATCAACTATCCTTCAAAAATGAAGAAGAAATTAAGATACTCCCAGAGAAACAAAAACTATAAGAAATCATTGTTAGCAGGTCTGTTTTAAAAGAAATACCAAAGGGAGTCCTTCTAGCTGAAATAAAAGAAGTATAAACAATAATCTGAATCCGCATGAAGAAATTAAAAGCATTGGTAACAACAATTTGATATGGTAGCTGAAAGACAGATGCACAAAACAATTATTATAGAACTGTGTTGATTGGCTTACAGTGATATAATGTGCATGGCAGTAACAGCACAGAGGGGGAGGGAATGGAGATATAGGGCCAAAATTTTTCATACTATTAGAATTAAGTTAATCCAAACTATACTATTTTAAGTTAAGATGTTAATTTCAGTACTCAGGCAAACCACTAAGAAAATAATTCAAAGAAATATAAAGAAATAGGGGAATTAAAATGGTATAGTAAACACCATAGTTTAACACAAAAGAAGGTAGTCATGAAGGATTAGAGAAACAAGACAGATATAAAATATATACAAAACAAATAGCAAAATAGGAAAATAAATCTTACCTTATCACTAATTACATTAAATGTAAAGGAATTAAGCAGTCCAATTAAATGGAGAAATTGGCAAAGTGGATTAAAAAAAATGATCTAACTATATGCTGTCTAAAAGAGACATGTAATCAGACTCAGAAAAAGTATAGGCCAATCTCACTTTTTAACCGAGAGGCAAATATATTAAAATATCAGCAACTCGAATCCTGCAGTATCCAAAAAAGTAATGCCTCATCATCAAGGATGAAGGCAGATAGTATTAGGGAAATCACCAGGTCAAAACAATAGTAATTATGGGGCAAAAATTCAAATGATTATATCAATATGTAAAGAATATATAAACTTTCATAAAAAGATAAAGAATTTCTACAAAAAAACTTAATTTATTCAGAGAACAAATATTTATTTTATGCCAACATGTTTTAAATATTCATTCTAGACGCTGGTGATACAGCAGTGAAGAGACTAACGACCTTATACCTTTACTTCTCACACTGAAACTGGTTTCTCCCTCCATCTTGATGGTCATAGTTTCAACTTACTCTACTTTTTCTTTTTTTCTTTTCTCTTTTTAAAAAATTAAATCCTACCTTTGTAAGAGAATGTAGGACCTATACGTAGAGATTCTCAACTGCGTCCCAAGACTATTTTGTGTATGATATGTCATTTACATCTCACAAAGACCTTGTAAGTAGGCTCTATTGTCACAGTTTTATAGATTAAGCAAACTGAGATATTTTGCTTAAGAGATGCTGGTAGAAAGTGGCATGTCTGGTATTTAAAACTTGTTCTTTCTGGTTCCAAAGCTATTAACCATTTCTTTTCTACTGTGTTGACTTTCAGGAGGTTGTTTGTTTGTTGACATCAATTGGCCCTTCTATTATCAATTTCAAAAACATTGAGGCTATTTATAATGTAGAGAAGTAGATGTTGCATCCAGCAAGGATGTCTATGAAACCCCTCAATGAATTGTGAGGATAAAATTTTAACGTCCCCTCTTTGATTTAGAAGTTGAGAAGCGTTGGTATCATTCTTGGATAGTGTATTTAAAAAGAACTTCCCCAGGTGGAAGGAAACTGAAAGCAAAGTAAAGGAGAACACCTTTCAGGATTCACAAAATTATGAGAATTTAGCTACATATTGTAGACCAGCTTTTTAAAGTGTTTGTTTCTCTTGTTAATCACTAGCCTTCAGTGCAGATTTACTTAAATATACCAATCTGCTCTAAGCTTTGCTACAGAGTATTATAAGAAGAGTATTACTATTATGTTTAAGTTAGAGTATTAACAGGAACCCCAAAATATCTCCTCATGCTCCCCATACCTAATCCATTTACCCTTCAAACAGGCTTTGTCATAAACTTACTCACAGAATTAGATTTCTAATGATTTTGTCCCATAGCTTGTAGAAGACAGATATTTTTCTTTAACTTTTTTGAAATAATTTTAGATTTACAGACATGTTGCAAGGGTAGTATAGAGAATTCTCATATATCTTTCATCCAGTATCCTTTAATGTTAGCATTTTATACAACTGTGGTATATTTATTAAAACTAAGAAAATAACATTGGTGCATTACTAACAACTAACTTCCAGACTTTGTTAAGATTCCACCAGTTTCTCCACAAATGTCTTTTTCTGTTCTAGGATCCAATCCAGTATATCACATTGTAGTTAGTAGTCATGTCTCCTTAGTAGGAAGAGTTGGTTTCTAATGTTGAATAGTAATAACTACAAGGATGCAGAAGACTCAGGAAAGGTTGTTATAGGTGGAAGAGAAAAGTTATTAATCAACTCCTCAAAATTCCAGAGACAAAAGGAATCTTTGCGTGTCTCCATGAAGAAACAATGTCATAAGGCCACGTAAGTCTCTCTTCCCAATTGCCCCATTTTTTATTTCTCTAAAGGGTAAGATTGAAGTGGACGACATTGTCGTACAAGGTGACAGTGTCTTGTTCCTTCTCCATCATGTCTTCGAGCAGTACCTGCTCTGCTCTTTGCTAATTGCTTCATACACTAAGCTCTCTGGAGCAGGAATTTCACCTCTGCAAGGGCAAACCCGTAGTCCTTCAGCCTCCCCCCTGCAAAGTACATGGATGATTTAGTTCACATTAGGTGGTATAAAGTAGAAAAATCCATTTTGACCATTTTTAGGGTAAAAAGGCTAATATTTTGAGATCCACAATTTCGTCTATTTCCTGTGCTTGTTTTTCATACTGTTTAGAATGGAGAGGACAAGGGGCATGATTAGTACCTTATAGAAGCAACACTCATCTAGAGTATGATTTGTTTTGGGCATGGTGCTATTAAAAATGACCGAAATTGCTAAAAATTTTTTTTTTTAAAGGCATAATTAAGACTGCTTTCTATAAAATAAAGCACCACAATATAATCAAAATTCCTCATGCAAAAATTTAGTAATCATATGGATATATATGTGTATACGTGTACATATATACATACATATTTTGGCTAATACACATACATGTGTTTATGCGTGTGTGTATATATATATATATATGTGTATATATATATATATATATATATATATATATATACTGTGTTTCTCCGAAAATAGGACCTAGCCGGACCATCAGCTCTAATGCGTCTTTTGGAGCAAAAATTAAAATAAGACCGGGTCTTATATTAATTTTTGCTCCAAAAGACGCATTAGAGCTGATGGTCCGGCAAAGTCTTATTTTCGGAGAAACACAGTGTATAAATAAATTTATACACACATATGTGTATATATACATAGATATACACATATGTGTGTATATACATACATAGTTATGTACATATATGTATATATATACATATACATCACATGCAAATACATATTCTAGCCTGTATGCCATATATTAGAATAGGGTAGTTTTGCACAAACAACCTCAAAATCTCAGTGATTTAACCTAATAAAAACTTATTTCCTGCTCAAATTACACGTGCATTGCTTGTTGACATGGAGCTCAACTCCACAGTCACTCAGGAACGCAGGCTGCAGGGACTTCCTATGTTGTGGCTGCACCACCTAGCACACAAGCTGTCTCAATGACGTAGCATGGGAAAGAGAGCCTGGATAACTAAACATGAGATTTTCACAGCCTCCGCCACACATAACATTCACTCCCAATTTATTGGCCAGAACTAGTCACAATGCTTGACTCAACTTCAAGGAAGTCAGTAATCACATCCTCTAGGTGTGCAGAAGTGGGGGAGAATAAGATATTAGTGAAAAATTATATATAATGTCTATCACATGGAAAAAAAAATGACCTATTTGAAAAAAAGATGTGTTCCTCTGTACATCAGTCAGGGTAAGTAACGTTAGGAGCTATAACAAAGAACTCCAAATTCCAGTTAGCTAACATAATAAAAGTTTACAATTTTGCTCATTTGACAGCATAATGCGGTTGGCAGGAGGTCCCTGCTCTAGGTAGGGGACTTTAAGGTCTAACATTTTGTGATATATAATAAACACTGAAACATGATAACAGCCAAGAGAGAGTTTTATTTCACATCTAGATTCATGGTCAATTCCACTGCTTTGTACCACAAGGTTTGATCCCTTAGCAAGTGAAGTGAACAGCACTCTGAAGGGGATCGCTCAGCTGGTACTCCCCTTAGTGCTCTGAAGTGTTATAAATTCCCTTTTATAAAGAATATAAAGGGCAGAAAATAGCATCTGGATACATAAATAGCTTTTTGAAAAAATGACTTAGTCATCCTGGCTTACTAACTAGGACAAGACCTATCATGGAAAAGGGTAATTTAGAGGAGTTTTATGAGGAAAAATGTATCTCCTCAGCTTTCCTTCTTCCTTACCTTCTATCTTTCTTGCCACATCCCTACTTTGAAAACTTTCAGCCACTCCAGCACATACAATTTTCCACTGACTGCGTTTGTGGGCGTTTCGTACTTCCTATACCCTTGATTTCTATGGTCCAATCCCTCAGCATCAACAGCTTGATGTTTGGGGCAATTTGTCCTCCCTTTTCTTAAACAAACAAACGAAAGAAAATGAATTTAGCTTAGTCCTTTTAAGATTTATAAATAACTTGCAGTTTCAAAATGAACCAAGATCCTTGAAACTTCAAACCAGGATACATTTGAAATTATGTGGGGTCATTTAAATATGCCAATAGACTCAGAAAAAAATTATACAAATTGCTCTTAAGAGATACAAGTTGCACAAATTATTCTCACAGTTAAAGACTAGTTGTAGAGAGTCCTGGACTTATGTGAGGAATCCTGAGTTTTTGTTCTGCATCAGCCATCAATGACTTCTGTGACCTTGGGCAACAGTGGACTACTAGATGAGTCTCAGCTATAAGAGTCTCGGAGTTGTTAAATAGATTGGCTATAGCAACCTCTACTGTGGCCTTATGTCATGTGGATTTTTATTGTGTAACCAGAGCCATGCATCTGAAATAGTTGACCAGTAATCTGGTTCCATATTTTTAATTGCCTCTTCAGTTGGTTGAATTTAATTGCTGTGCCAATGTTCAATGTCTAAAATCACCTGATGTCGGGTCCTTGGTTGGCTCCCTTCTCAGTGCTGTATATTCATGTCCCAGTGGTTAACTGCAGGGTAGAAACTGGGATAGCTAAACAGGAACAGACCTTGGGGAACTCCATTTTATAGCCTGTTTATACAAATGACATATGTCTAGGCAGAAGAAAAGATGCTTGGAAACAATAATCCTCTAATTAAAGTAAAAAGGGCATTATAACTAATACCAAACAAAGGCAATGACAAAATGGAATAAAAATTCATCCATAAATTTGAGCATCAAGTGAAACACATGGCCAATTCAATTATTTGGTATCATACGACCTGATGCCCTAATATGTTAGATGAACCTAGTAAGACAGAGACAACTTAATAGCAAAGATGATATATATATATTTTTTTTCTGATATATTCTCTTGTATCAACTGATTGTGGATTAAGAATTCATTGTCTGACTTCTATTAAGAGCCCATTTACATCATTTGTAAAATTCCTGGGGGTTAGTTACTTTTATTACTAACCATTTGATCCATTTCTCTTTCTGTGATTCTTATGTCATCAGAGTCTTGGGAGCAACCTGCTTTGCCTCACTTCCAATTGATTTAGAATCTCTACGTAGGGCTACCCATCTTCGCTCATCCATAATTCAACAGCATACTCCTGGGTTCATGATCTTATACGTATTTTAATTTCTCCTTCTCAACCTCCAAGTGCTTTTATGTCATTATTTCAGTTGAATAATCTCCAATCATAGATTCTGGCTCAGCTTGCTTGTTCTTTCTTTGTGTTCCCAGCTGCAGTCTTTTGTAAAGAGGTTAGAATGAATCATGAATAAGTTGGTAGTTTTGTATGCCACCTGGGAGCTCTAACTCTAAAGTGAAATATTTGGGTTTTGAGCACTTAAGACTGTTGCATACATTAAAGCATATTTTTGGGGGCATAATCTATTTACCAGAATGCTTGATTGAAGTCCTCACGTTGTTTCAGAAAATTATTGCATATTTCTTTTACCCTTTATTTGTTCAAATAAGTGAATGACTGTGTTAGTAATGAGGTAGAATATAAATAGGTGCAGTGCTCTCCTAGAACGTATTTCTTCATTGCAACCTGTGAAATCGTTCATGGCATTAATACCAGAAGACAAGACAAAGGCATGCTTAATTGATCAATACATTGTTGTAAGGCAAGATCAGATACTTGCATCACATAAAGCTTTTACACGATGCCTGGTTATTCAAGCACATATGACACTTCAAGTATAGCTGACTGAGCACAATAGTTGTGTAAAATCAGATTAACTTGTCCTTAGTTTTAATTATAGAGAGATCTTAGGGGAAAGACTATTATTTTTAACTGCTTGAAGTCGAGGAAGAGAGGTCGGGTGATAATAAAGCATACTTGAATTCTCGCTCTCTTGATGAAAATTCACTATGATTTCTGTAAACTTTCTTTCCTTGTATTTGTAACATACATTCCTCTTTGTTTTATGTCTCATGGTTTGTGTTCCTCCAAATAACTCCAATATAAAATTATTCTTCATTTTGGATTTAACTGTATAGAAATTTTCTGAGCATGATGTCACCTCTTGAATGGTAACAGGTGTTGTAATCTCTTAAGATTGTAGTAGATGATGCCTTCTTGATAGTACATAGAGCAGGAAATTCTAAGAACAAAGACTAGATTCTCCGAAGAGGCTTAATCAGTTGTGACTCTTCACTTGGGAGAGGTAAATATACTCATTCCATGAGAGCAGATGTCAACTAGCATCATGCTCAGCTAAACTCAAAATGACAGGAGGAGCAGTGTAGGACTACCTAGTGACGAGGTGCAACTGAATTTCATTATATTGCTCTTTTAGTACAAAAATGATGAACAATTATTTCAGTGTTCATTTAAGTATCAACATTCAAACTTTAAATGACCCAGTGAACATATGCACCAGGATTCCATCAAAGTTCTTAGGCAGTAGTTCATATTTTCCACATTTTCTTGACCTTCTGGATGCATAACATCAGTCAAATATAGAAAAAATCCTCAGCCAGTATGTTTGGTTATTAGATTCAGAAAGAAGAGAATAATGACAATGGATTTTTGCCTGAGCCTGCGTAATTCCCAGCCCTTTTGGGAAGTTGCATTGTATTTGAACCAATTGTTTTCATCTACTCCATTATGCATTTTACACTTCCTACAGTCCGTGCTCTGGGATGTCAAAGTTAAAACAACAACAACAACAACACAAAATAACACCGTAGTTCAGGTGGTAAATTCTATAGTCTGATTTAGTCTGAAATGCATGTGTGCTTTCATTCAAAAATATTTTTTATGCCCCAATGACACCAGGAAACAGGTGTTCAGGATATATCAGTGAATTAATTAAAGATTTTAGCCTTTATGGAGTATACATTCTAGTGAAGGAAGGCAACTCTTGAGAATAAACACTAGACCTAATAAAAAAATAAATTGTATAGAGTGCTAGAAGGTGAAATTGTATTTAAAAAAGAAGAGCATGGTAAGAGGAATCGGAGAGCGTGGTAAGAGGAATGGACTGTGTCTGTGTCTCCTACTTGCAATTTTAAATGAGCAAAGAGTTGAAGGAGGTAAAAGAGTCAGCCCATGAGCATAATTGGGAGAACATTCAGGGAGAAGGAACAGGCGGGCTTTTTTCCCTAAGGCAGGAGAATGTCTGCTATGTTAGGACAATAATGAGGATGGTTAGTGTGGATAGAGTAAATTGATCCCTAATATGAACATATGAATGTCTTCTAATACCTAACCCAAACTCCAGGTGAAAGGATTGGGTACGAGTAGCCTACAACAAAATGAAAAAGGTACCAATAAATACTGAGCACCTAACATTTGACCACCTCCTTATGTTTTCTTATTTCATCTTTACATTAATCTATTGAGGTTGTTATTATAATCACCATTTTACAAATTGAAGTAATAATACCTGGATAGGTTATAAGACCAGGACTACACAGCTATTAAGTAATGGAGCTAAGACTTGATCCCTTCAAATCCGGAACTCTTTCAGCTACACCATCCAACCTCACTAGTATTTGCTTTGAGGTTCAATTTCTGAACAAGGCAGCCAAAAATATCTAAGGGTTACTAAACTCAACTCCAGGACCAGCAAGTAGTGTCCTATTTGCCGATAGGGTCAGAAGTGACTGTGTGTCCTACTTGTTTACTCTTACTGGCCTATTTCCCAGCACTCTCTCTCCTGTTTACAGGAAGAGAAGTTGTTGAAGGTGACCTAGGTACGGATCATAGACATCAAGAATTGCAGACAACTGTTTAAAACAACTCACCAAAGAGAGCCATATGACCAGTCTCTGTGTCTCAATTAGTGTCCCTTTTAGGTCACATTCCTGAGCAGTCACCTGATAACAACTGCTGCCTCTTTTCAGCATGTAACTACTGGAGTATCCTAGCAGTAGTCAGCTGGGACACCCAATCACAAAACTCCCACCAGCAGTCCCCTCTGATTCCAAAGGTTGGAGTCTACCTATAACACTGTACTTTAACCCCACAGACATCTCGTAGCATAAAAATGTGGATTCTTATGCTATAAACTTTTATTTCTGACCAGTCTGAGATTTGTAATTCTTCCTTACCTGAAGACAGACATTGTCTGTTTTTTGATAAATTCTTTTATCACCTGTACTTGACCCTCTCTCTTATTACACTAAAGAATAAAAAATTTAAGATTACAGTTTGCTGCATACACACACACACACACAGAGTCATGCTCTATCTTGCTTTACATAAAATATGTAAAATGTCTGTGTAAAATGTAATGCAACAAGACTAAAGTTGAATCTACTGACCAAATTTTTGAGGTATAGAGAAGAAAGTAATGGCAAGCATATTCATGGAAAGAATAGAGAGAATTCGAACCAGTTTTTGGAGGGCATGGTTTAGACAGGATCCTGGGCCTACACAGTTAACTTCCTACGTTGAGTTTGTGCTGCTGTGGGAAGGAGGTGGAAAAGCCTATGACCTGTAAAAAACTAGGTCTCCTTGTGGTCAGTTTTAGCACAGTGTTAAAAACAAAAGAAATACAAATCCAACTCTGATTAGGCCTTCAAAAAAAATTACTATGTAAATGACTAGAAACACTGAGTGTGTGGCACTCCCAGGGCAGTACAACTAGATTGTGACTGAAGTATTGCAAACATAACGTTTAAATGTATTCATAGCTGAGATGACAGTAAAACAAAAAATCTCCAATGGCAAAAGAAAAGGAAGAAGGGAGAAAAAGGAGAAAGAAGAAAAAGGAAGAAATAAGAATAAACTGAAAGTGGAATAATGAACAATGAATGAATGGTAGGCAAATGGGTTTCCTGGGATTACCTGGCAGCTAATACTATATGGTAATTGGATACAGAGACCCAGTCTTGAGTCTGTTACATAGTACAAAAATAGAATCTGAAACTTTCATATTAAGTCAAGATCCTCAAAGTAGGCTAAAGTGGTTACAGGTCATTGACAACCCTTTCTCTAGGTAGAAGACATAAGTCACCTTGAGAAGAAGGCATTTCCATTTTTGTACCTCAAGATTACCACAGATCAAGTTCCCCTTTGAAACTCCTGGGCATATGAGAAGCACACTTTTAAAACCTCTGCTTCCTAATGAGTCATGATTTGGTTTAATAGGAGGATCCATCCTGCAGGGAGAAAAAGAAAATCCATCCAGTGTTACTCTAGAGAAATACCTGAGCTATGAGGACCTTGTACATAACTGTGATCAAGAGTTGATGTCTAAAATTATCAGAAAGACTAAGTCAAAAGAATCTTTGCTAAAACTCTGCCACAACAAAAATGTTGCTCTAGATACAAAAGGGAGAAACTGTCCTATGTGTGTACATAAGAAGATGTACATGTCTTTTGACCCAGCTCCTTCATTCCTAGATATTACCTTAGAGAAACTCATGCAGAGTTTCTGTGTACATGTTCACAAACATGTACACAGGTGATTTTGTTTTTTGCAATGCTGCTTATCATGGTGAAATGAAATAATTTTCCCTCAGCAGGGGCTAACAAACAAATTATGCTTTTTTCAAACCATGGAATATTCTACAGCAGATGAAATTAATGATCTAGAACTCATGTTTCAATATGGATAAATCTCAAGAAATATAATTTTTAGTGAAGTAAACCAAGTAGCAAAATCATGCATATAATATAAAAACATATTTGTGAATACTCTAAACTCACAAAACAATAGGATATAAATTTATGCACATATATACATGTAATAAAAGTACAAAAACATACATGGGAGCAGGGTATACCAACCTTGGGATAGGGTTTACCTTTGGGGATGGGCATAAGAGAGAATGAAATGAAGGGGATTGGTAGGTGGGGTGTTTCTGTGATATTTTTTTTTTCTTTAAAAAAAAGAAAGTTGAGGAACTTCCATGATGTGATCTTGTAGGAAAATAGGTTTTGAATCTCCCCAAAATTCTTCCTGAAAAATGATCAAACCAATTTAGGATAGCAAATGAGAAATCGATTGACAACATCTAAATAAGACTAGAAGGCAAGACATTTCCATAAACTTCAGACTATGAACACAAATGGTAAATCACCTCTAGTGATAGAACAAGAAACATGATCAAAGTTGGATGGCAGGTATAGTGAGAAACGAATGGGGACAACCTTCATACTGTACAAACATAGGGTTCAAAAATTTGCTAATGTATATCCATGTCTAAAGGAAAAAGACTCTACGTTCCCTTGGTGGAAACATGGGAAGACATATTTGAGAATGACCATTGAAATGTCCCCAGTCTTCATTTTGCAAACAAATTAAAAACACTGAATGAAGCCACAAAAAAATTAAAATTCTGAGCTAATTTCAATTTATAGTTAAATGGCCATAAAATTAAGTCACCAGTTAACTGCCACTTACAATTTAAAAGCCAGAACAAGGAAGTCAACAGAGAAATTCATAATGTGACACATTCTGTAGGACAACTAATTCAATTTCTACAAGTCAATGTCTGGGGGATAAAGGGGTGAGGAAGGACTTCTCTGAATCAAAAGGGACTTAAGAGGAGACATAATTAAATTAAAGTGGGGAACTTGTGTGGAGCCTGATTCAAACAAACCAATAAACACTTTTTCAAGGCAATTCACACATTTGATTTTGAACTAGATATGAGATGATAGCAAAGAAATATTGCCAATTTTATTATAATGATATAAATGATAATGATACTATGGTTTTGTAAGAAAACGCTCATAATTTTTAGAGCTTCATACTCAATCATGTAGGGGTAAAATTATGCTGAATGATATTTGCTGTGAAATATATCAAGAAGGGAAAAGGTGTCTTAAAATAGGTTAAGTTACGCAAAGATACAGTAATCAAAACAATGTGGTTCTGGCATAAAAACAGACATGTAGACCAATGGGATAGGATACGATAGAGTCCAGAAATAAATCATTATGCATATGATCCAATTCTTCAACAAAAGTTCCAATAATCATGCAATGGGGGAAAGAATAGTATCTTTGACAAATGGTATTGGGAAAACTGGATGTCCACATGCAAAAGAATGAACTTAGACCACTACTGCATGCCATATACCAAAAATTAACTCAAAATGGATTAAAGACCTAAACATAAGACCTGAAACCATAAGCTACTAGAAGAGAACATATGAGAAAAGCTTTGTGATATTGGATTTGATAGTGATTTCTTGGAGTGACACCAAAAGCAGAGGAGCAAAAATAGACAAATTAGACTATATGAAATTAAAAAACTTCTGTGCATCAAAGAAGATAATCAACAGAGTGAAAGGCAACCTTCATACAGGAGAAAATATTTGCATATTATATCTGACAAGAGATTATACCCAAAATACATAAAGAACTCCTACAACTCAACAACAACAACAAAAAATAACCCAATTAAAAAATTGGTGGACTTCAATGGACATGTCTCTAAAAAAGATATTCAAATGCCCAACAACCATACGAAAAAATGCTCAGCATCACTAATCATTAGAGAAATGAAAGTCAAAACTGCAATAAAATATTCCCTTACCCAATTAAGATGGTCACTATTCACAAAAACAGAAAATAACAAGTGTTGATAAGAATGTGGAAATATTGGAAGCATTGCACAATGTTGACTGGAAGGTAAAATGGTGTACCTACTGTGAAAACAGTATAACAGTTCCTCAAAAAATTAAAAATACAATTAGCATATGATCCAAAAATCCTACTTCTGTGTATATATCCAAAAAAAATTGAAAGCAGAATCTCAAAGAAATATTTGCACACCCATGTTCATTGAAGTAGTATTCATAATAGCCAAGAAGTAGAAGTAATCCAAATGTCCATCAGCCAATGAATGCATAAAGAAAATGTAGCAGATATATACACTGGGATATTATTCAGTGTTAAAAAAGAAAGCAATCCTGTCATGTAGGGTAGATGTTGAGGAAAATTTGCCTTCATTGGTTGATGTGAGCTTTTGCCTATTAGCTTTTATCTGTTCCTGCCTATGAGGTGATTTTCTGTGCTGTGATCAGGAGTTGAGTAAATTCCCCCTTTTGGTCTCATGGGGAGATATGAGATGATGTTGCTTTCTGGGTCTCATTCTCCGGAGCAGGGGAGACATGTGATGGGGTTGCTTTTCTGTCCCCCTTTGGTCTCATTCTCCTGAGTAGGGGAGATGTGAGATGAGACTGGCTGTTCTTTCTGTGCTGTGAGGTGATGGTTAGCTTAGGGTTAAAAGAATTCTGTGATCAGGGGTTGAGTAAATTCTCCCTTTTGGTCTCATCCTCCCAAGTAGGGGAGATATGAGGCCCATGTTGCTTTCTGTCTGTTTTGCCCTTATCAACAGATGAAGTGAAGAAGTAGCTAAGTTATATAAGGATGATGTGACAGGCACGTTGCCAAGTTTTGGAAGGCCTCGGGCTGATGGTCCCAGGCGAGAACAGTAGGTATTATTTTCATCAGCCGGATGTGCAACGTTCTTATCATTAACTGCCCAACCCTCTCGGAACTGGCTATTCCTTGAGAGGGGAGGCAGGAACACAAATTTGGCTCTGGGTGCATCTAAAGAGACATATAAGACAGACCTCAGGTGGCATATGGATATTAATTGATTGCTGTTTCAAAAGATTGCTATTCAGAAGACTTGCTGTTTCAGGACAGCTTTTCAGGATTAGACTGTTTCAGAGTAAGAGTTCGGAACTTGCCTCAATGGACAGTAGAGACTTCTTTTGTTGGTGAATTGTCATCATTCTGGCATCTTTGAGAACTTGTATGCAGCTTGCATCTTGCAGTATCAGAAGACTTCCTAACTTCCAACAACAACAACAACAACAACAACAACAACAACAAAACAACAACAACAACGCCAACAGCAGCAGCATTCTCGGGAACTAACAAGCAGCGGTGTGGGAGATGCCTGAGTTTCTCTCAGCTACAGACCTGGCAAGGTTTTGATTTATGACTTGTCCAGTGCTGTTCTCCCCCAGTTTGGTGAGATTTTGGCATCTACTGTAATATTACAATCCTATAAAGTTTATTACTGCTTTTGGATACTCCTTACTGATGTTACTTGTGTATTTAGCCAAGTGATTTTTGATCAATAGTAAACATGTTTTGGGTTCTCTTAAACTTATATGTATGTGTACTCCTTTGATATGACATTGTTATCAATGTATATAGTTCAGTCTTAACCACCTTTACTTTCTGTCATTAACAGTCTATTAATTGCCTTTGCCTTTTGCTGTTGGATATTGCTAACTAAATTGATTAGATATTGCTAAATAAATAAATTGACTAATCCCCATTCCAGTGTGTCCTCTTCTCTCTTTTCCCCACTCATCATTACACGTCACATGCTACAACATGGATGAATCATGAGGACAGTATGTTAAGTGAAATACCCAGTCATAAAACAACAAATACTGTACAGTTCCACTTATATGATATATCTCTAATAGTCAAATTCATAGAAACAGAAAGTTGAGTTGTGGTTTCCAAGGACTGGGGGAGGGGAAAATGAGCTGTTCAAAGCACACAGAGTTTATGAATATAGTTAACACTACTGAATTGTACACTTAAAAATGATTAAGATGGTAAATTTTATCCTATGTGTTTTTTTTTTACCACAATTTAAAAATAAATTAAAAATAGATTAAGTGAATGTGACAAAATTTTGGTAATTGTTTTATCTTGGTGATTGGTATATCTATATTATTCTTTCTAATTTTATATCTATATCAAAAATTTCATAGTATTTTAGAAAAAATAAATGTGAAGTAAATATGACAGAGCAGTAACATTTGTTCATTCAGGCTGGGGAGTAATTGGGTGTTTTCGTATGTTTGGAATATTTCCTAATTGAGAAAAAGCAATGACTATTAGAAAATTAGCAACATTGAACCTTAAGGTGACCCAATTTGAGGCTATGGATCCAAATTCCAAATTAGTACAGGAAAGGGAATCCTATACTTGTCCAATCAACTGTGACCAGTAGAGAAGATCACATAGTTCAAACAGGGCTACATGGAGAAGATGGGATCGTTTCCCATAGGAGTGATCTGAGCTTGGGAGGAACCCTGAAAATATCTACTATAGGTCGAAAGGGCCGTTAGGACGTTTTTACTATAGATAAGAAAATCAGACACAGATGGGTAATAAGGCCTGGATGTATTTGGCTATCAGAGTTTGATGTCACTATCTAGCTATGCCACTGATCGATCCTGAGACTCCTGTGCTCGTTCTTTTTCACTTTCCTGAAAGAGAAAAAATGCTTGCAGACTTCCAAGGTATCTGATGCCATGTCCTGATAGCTAAAGTTAATGAATCTATTTTTTCCCTCTTTAGGAAATGCTGAAAAAAAAAACAAATGAAAAAAACAAGACCCAATATTGTCAGTTATAGTCATGATCTATTAAACACCTTTTATTAAAAATTTCTTTATAATTTAATTGTAGACAACAGAGACAGGAGTTACAGTGGAGGAACCACCTCACCTCAACTATAACAGCTAAAGTTATAAATTCAGTATCTAGTGGCTAAGATCAGTCGTCTGCAAAATCATTTTCAAAGAGCAATGTGAGTTCCTTTGGAAACTAATAGCAACAGGACTTGACCAAGGCCTGGATATGTATTAACATAACTCAAGGAAGAAATGTGCAAACTGATTAATATGGAAACCTTAAAAGGTGGAGTTCTCCAAACCCAAATTTAATAGTTTTCATTTTAACACCATGAAGTGAGAAAATGCCCAGAAGAGAGGAGTGGATTTTTCAATACTCTATCCTTAGACAAAAAAACGTATGCATGGGGCTAGCATAATTTGACTAACTCATTCATTTTGCTCTGAATCCACAAAAAGAGGTAACTTTGCACTTATCCACTGTACTCCATGTCAACTTCTTATAGAGAATAAGCTGAGCAGAAGATCAATTTCCTGACACCTGTGGCAATTCGATTTTTCACGGTAATTCTTTAAATTGGCTTTCTCACTGAGTTTTGTCTCATGAGTTTTGATTAGTGTGTTCACATGATTTTTTCCGAACTATTTGAAAGTAGATTGGAGACATGTGTGACCCTTTACCATAACTAAATAGTTCAGTGAATATTTTCTAAAAATAAGGGCATTCTCTTACATAACTACGTTCACTTACGTAACAATTAATGAAACCAGGAAAATTAATATTGATAAGCAATGTTAGCAAATTCATAGCCCATATTCAAATTTTGTCAATATTCCCCATGGAAACCTTTATAGCTATATTTTCACCACCTCTGATACAGTCCTGGAATTATTTTTCTTTAAGAAGCCTAGATTATCTTCAATGTGAAATGGTAAATAAAAATCAAGATCTAGGTATCAGATGTGTTCATTGCTAATGCTGTGTCATAACTTTTAGATAGTCTCAAAAAACAGATCTGGTATATGTACATGCATATGTACACATATACACATATATGCTTCTATATATTTATCTAGCTAGATAGATAAGTATTAAAAATATGGGTTTATATTGCTACTTTCCATTTCAATCCAATACCAATGTTCCTTCTTTATATGTTTGTAACTCCCCCTTAAAATACTACTCCTATTAACTTCAATATATTTACTCATTTGTTTAAGCAAGTTTTAAAATTGCTAACCATACTATTGCAAAAAGCAAACCTATTAACTAGAATTCAATTTTTTAAATGTTTTTTAAAGGTAAAATTACATGCAATTAAATGCATAACTCTTAAATGTACAATTTTATGCTTTTGACAAATACCCGTGTAACGTGCAGCCCCTTTAGTTCTGCTAAGCATGAAAAAAAAAAAAAACAACCAAATATGCAAGGAGATAGTTATAATGATTGACCAGAGAATTTTAGTGAGGTAACGAACGGAGGAAGGACATGAGTCGGGCAGGGAAGGGACAGTGAAAAGAAGACAGAATCAGTGGATTTGAGATTCGTGCAGGCTTGAAGGCTAGTGTTGGACATTTTATAATGCACTGTCATATCTCCATAACAGCATAACAGCAACCGACTGACACAATAGCTGTTTATTTTTAAAATATGAAAATATAGTGAGAGTTTATTTGATTTGGAATAATCCGAAAGGTTTCTTTTTCCTAGGAACTGCTTTGTTTCTTGAGGTCATTTATAGATTGGTTCATGCATTAATAAATTGCCTCTTACATCTGCTAATATTAATATAAATGTGTGAAATAAAAGAGAGAACACAAAATTTATTTTATTGCTGTTATTATTTAGTTTAGATGATGCATCAGCAATTCTAGAAAGATGCCTGTCATCTTTACAGTTTATGAACAAATGCATCACCTTCTAATGGGAGACTTTTGGTCCTGACACTCAACTGCAACATATTTGTTTTGCTGCAAATTTAATGTAATGTAAAATATGTATATATTCAGTCTTTGTTTTATTTATGCAATTTATATCACCCATCTGAAAAACACTTCACAAATAAGCCATAACGAGAGCTGCTGTGAGTAGAAGTAAATGGTATGATACTTATACCATCTCAATACATAAATTCAATCCAGAGTTTATTGGCAATAATTTCAGCTGATGTATTCCGCTTATTGCTGTATTAAACACAATTTTATACTTTTACTACAATACGCTTGGATTAAAGACAGTCATCAAAATAATGCATGGTGAATGAATAGTTGGTATATTTTCTCACTGAGCCTAGAAAATTCCCTGAATCTCTTTATAGTTCACATCTGAAAAGGTAAAATGGAGTGACAGGCAGTGACCTACAGAGTTTAGGGATTTATACAAATTACAGCTTCTTTTTCTTTTTTCTTTTCTTTTGGTGCATCCTGGTTTTTGCTTATGTCATTACTCTTTAGGATTACCCCCAGAAAGTATATAGAAAAAAAGGAACAGAGGTGAAATAAATGCATCACTTTTAAACTTTAATTCGTAAGTTTACCAATAATTATGATTAAGATAGATGTAAATGAAAAGGTTTAAAATAATCACTTTTTTCCTAAGACACACTTTCTAAAATTCCATTATACTCTAAAGCCTCTTCTCTGTGGGTGTAGTTCTTCTATTATTAATAAATACATACAACATTGAACTTCAGCAAACATAAAGGTGAGACATAGGGAAAGGGGAGAGGGTCCTAAAAAACCCAAGGGCTGGGAAGTCAGGAATACAATGACTTTGCAGAAGTTTATTTAATTTCTTTGATCCTCAGATTTCATATCTGCAATTTGGGGACAACAAAATCTATTCTGAAAAGATTGTAATGAACATTAGAACTAACACATAAATTATTTAGTATTAGTGGTGATAGAAAAGGGATATAAAACACCATTATCATTATGTTTTGGAGTCAGGGAGCCTCTGTCCTATCTCTGACTATCTGAGTAGACCTGGCCAATTTTTGTTTTTTCAACAGTAAAAGAGAAATACCTGTTTCAGCTATTTCACAGAGTTATTAATAGAACATAAAAAATGTAATGGAATTACCTTTATTTATCACCAGATGCTATGGAAATAAGAAAAATTAATGTTTATTAAAGTTCTACTAAAGTTTAGAAATTATTAGTTGTATTTGTTTTCCATGGTTGAATAGAGTGGCTTAGGTTGAAACTTTAATAAATTGCTAGATGTCAAACATACATGGTCTGATGATAAGTCTTTGTGTTTTTTCTGTGTGTTTTTTGTACTTTTTTTTTGTTTCAGGTGTACAAAACAATGCAATATTATAGTTAGACATTTACACCCTTCACAAAGTTATAATCCCCCTCCTCCAACCTACTACCACTCTGACATCGTATGTAGCTGTCACAGTTCCATTGACTCTATTCTCTATGCTGTACTCCACATACACACACACACACACACACACACACACACATAAATTATAGTTGACATTCAGTATTATTGAGCTTCAGCTTCAGTTGTATTGCTTTGCTTTTCTACATTGTTGATGAGGATACCCACCAGAGCTGGCTGGAGGCAGAACTGAAGCTTAGGTTAATGTTGTCTTTGTCGCCTTCCCTATCTCTGGCCTTACCCACAATGCCCACTGGCTGAGACGCTCCTATCCTCATGTGGAATTACATCCTCTTACTAGGTAATACCATAAATTACTTCTTAGGAAAAGCAAAGAAAAAAAGTGATTTGGAGCATTTTTTTTTAATGCATCACAATACAAAATAAAATCCTTTAGTGCTTTTTGCAGCATGGTCATAAATATGGTTACATTTTGTGATAAATATTAGAAGGATTTATCTATTTATTCCCATATTCCATTCGTTATCTTTAAGATGCCTAGTCTGCTATGTTTTTATGAGTTTTTCTCTTCTTCAATGTATTTGTCAGAGACTTTTCCTGTGTGTTTATACAATTACTTGACTTATTTTCATCATTTTAATGAAGCTTTGCATCTGTTATAATTGCAAGATTTTGCAATTATACTTCACACTGTATTTACTTGGCATTATATTATGATGCTTGGAATATCTGGGAATCAGCAAAAAAACATATAAAACACTTTACATAATGGGAGAAAATAGAGGCTAATAGACATTAATTCAGCAATGAATATGTCTGTGTTGTTAAGGTCTTTGCATCCCTATGTAGCCTGCAACAGATTATAACCCTATGAAACAAGCACTATTATTATTCTCATTTTACATACGAGGAAACAGGCTTAGCCGCAATTTACCACAATTATAAAATTACTTTTGTAAGTGACAGAGTCAGGGATTGAACCTATACCTGTGACTTTGAGGGCTCTAAAAATATCATAGTAAACCATAGAGAATTTCAATTTGATTATGTGTCTTTAAGGAAAAGCAAAGCAAAGGAATAGGAAACAAGTAAAAATTGATGAAAACTGTTCATTAAATTGTCCAGTGATCTAGACCATTAATTTTGCATAAATTCAGGGAAGACTATTGGTTCACAGAATTAGACAGGATGGAGAACACAGAAATTATTTAGTAATGTCTTCTTATTATAGGTGAAGAAACTGAAGCCAAGGCAGGTAAATTGATTGCCCCAAACCACAGTCTCTTAGTGACAAAGGTGCGTCTTAAAACTACAACCCCTTGCTTTTTCCAAGATGAATTTGTGACTAATTAAAAATAATTTATATGATAATTATGAGATCAGAACTTTTTAATAACATACATCATGAAGTTAGCCATAACTGGTCAACACGAACTTGGTACTACAATGACACAAAAGAGGTGGAGAAAAACACGGAATGATTCAACCATTAAACCCATCTATACGGAGGCTTTCATGTGAATCAGGCTCTGCTGGGTCTTGTAGGTGTAAAATTAATGAATAGCTCACAGTCTAGTAAGGAACAGAGATACGTCCACCAACAAGGATAATATAATGTAATAAGTGCAATTGGAAAGGCAAATCACAAAAATGCTGGGGGCACTCAGAGTGCAGAGGAATTCCTTCAGCGTGAAAGATTTCCATTGATCCTGTTGAGGGGATTCATAGAAGAGATGGTATTTGCGCTTAACAGGCACCTCTCCACTCCTTTTACCTCCCCCTGAGTTTGTGAAGTAAGACACATAAAACAGATGGAGATTATTTTTTAAAGCAAGTTATATTACTAATAAGCTGTTTGGTGACCATGACTGAAATCTACAGTCAAAATAGTTTCCCAATATTTCATCCTACTGTTGGATAGACTTCTCTCTCAAATCATCAGCATAGCTGGACACTATAGGGCCCTGCCATAGGGGACCCCCCCCCTTACCACTTAGCAGAAAGCAAACCAGATGTTATTTATTTATTCTAGAAATATTAATTATATACCTCTTATGAGCTAGCCAATAAAAATATGTTGACTAATTCCTGTGCTCACACTATTGGACTGAAATCAATAGGTGATTTCATTGTCAGGTAATGGTGAGCTACAGGGCAGTAAGGGAGGGCGAGGGAGGAACCAAACCCAGGACTTAGAAGGCTCCAGGAATCTTTCCCATAAGATACTGAAGATGTGCATTAAAGGAAGAGGAAGAGCTCTCCAGAAAGAAAGGAGAGTTTGCCAGACCAAAAAAAAAAAAAAAAAAAAAAAGCGGAATGTTTGAGGCACAAAGAACATTTTTCAATGACTGAAGGATAGAATATGAATGGAGGGAAATGTGGAGGGAAGGAAGAACAAAGGAAAAAATGAGGCAGGAAAGGTTATTAGAGAATAGATCAGAAGGAATTTGTAAGCAATTTTAGTTACTTTCTATTGGACTTTCTCCTAAAGGGAATAGTAGGCAACTGAATGGTTTCCAGCTGAGAATGACATGATAGTAACTTTGTGAAATGTACTTAGAAAGATGGTAGGATGACTATCTGGGAAGCTTGAACATCAGTAGAGGCAAGGAGGTTGGAGAGAAGTAGAGAGCTGAGAAGTATACAGGATGTAATATCAAGAGGGATTACTGTCAGGTTAGTTGAAAGAAGAGTCAAGCCTGACGCCAGTGTTCTCTGGCTTAAGCGGAAAGATGGTGTGCCATTCTATAACCAAAGTAAGAAAGGGTGGGGTAAGGGGAGTGATGATAATGACTAATTTAGAGTGATGATAATGAATTCACTTTTAGATTGATGAGTTTGGGGTATTGGAGAATCATTGTTACAGCCATGTCCAGCTGGCAGTAGGATATCTAGGCTGAGATGAAGATTTGAAGAATATTAACAAAATGGTAAATTGATCATGTGTTGACATTGCAAAATCAAAAATGGAAGAAATACTGAGATACTGAAATTCTCCATTGAAAGTTAACCCAAGATATAAAGCAATTTTGAAAAATACATCCTTTGAGGAGTTATTATTACAAAAGGTTCAAGTATTCTCCTCAGGAAAATCTATTTGCAAAAGTACCCTTATTACATAATATGAGCTACAGTTGCATCTGATTGCCACGGATTTATTTGCGAATGGAGGTTTTTGTTTTCTCAGTTATGCTGGAATGAACACTCTCCCATGTTCACCTTTGCCAAATATGTGATCTGGAACAACTTAATACAATTAAGAACTTTAGTTCAGAACATCACTAGGATTGAAAGAGCAAAATGTGACATCTCCTACAAATGAAGATACATTGCCAAGTATCCTCAAGATGCCTTAGCTCTGTATGATTAGCTCCCCCGCTGAACATGTGTTCATGCAGAATTTTACCATCCTGTCTTCAGAGGATACAGATGCCCAATAATCAAGATGTAACTGAGTTAGAGGATTCTACTGCTGCAAGCAAGCTTAGAATCTACCAAAGCCAACCTCATTCAAGAATCATATATCCTGGAAAAATCTTTAAGGTCTTTTGGGGCAATGTCTTCAACTGTGGGACAAAATCCATTAGGGGGTTGTGAAGTCACTTTAGTACATTATAACTTACTTGTTTTAAAAACTGAAATAGAATAAAGTAGAATAGAATAGACTAGAAAAGAATATAAGAAACCACATCGTATATAGAACAAGCAATTATTATTTTGTGGAACACAAGAATAGATGGGGATAGAGAAGAAAGGCATTTTGGTGGCAAGAACAACCTGACTGAATGTGGGGAAGTAACAAATAATAAGGAATGTGTGGAGAATGGCAAGTAGTTCATAATGGGTATTGTTGAGCATAGATGCAGATGACTTACGGGAGATAAAACTGGACCATTACTTGAGCCCATATTATATCGGGTTGTGAAAAACAAATAAGGAATGAATATGTCATTGACTAGGCAATAGGGAATCATGGAAGGTTTCTGAGAAGGGAGTGAACATTATAGAAAGTTTAAGCCTATAGCTGTGTGGAGGGTCATGCTGTACAAATTATCAGGTAGCATATGTAGCAATTCTCCAGACACAAGGAACTCAGAATCTACGTGTGCCAAATTTCTTCCTGCCTCTGGGCTTTGCACGTGCTGTTGCCTCTGCCTGTGCTACCTAACACAGCTTCTCCCATCTTATTTCAGTTATTACTTCTAGTCTTCCACGTATCAGAGAAAATTCCTGTCTAAAGGAAACTTCCTGACCTTTAAGACTAGGTTAAATTTCTCCTGTTATATATGTCACACTTATGATCAAACAGCTAATGTGCTATTATTCAGTGTCTGTGTCACCTGCTAGAAGGTAAGGTCCATCGCAGATGAAATGTGTCTTGTTCAGAGCAGTATTCCCAGCAATTAGAGTGGTGTCTTAATCACTGTTGATCATTAATAACTTTTTGTTGAACAAATGAAGGAGTGGTGACAGTTACAACAGAAATAAAACTAAGTGCAGGGGACAATGAAAAGGAGAAACCAACAGAACTCAAGGATTTACTAGATATTGGAACAAAAGGAAAAAAGGAGCCAAAAATTCAGTTACTCCTTCTTTCAACAAACATTTATTTCTCATACTCTCTGTGTGAGGGACTGTACTAGACCCTGGGAAAATGAAAGTGAATAAGACATAATGTCCTAACATCAAGAAGCTCACAGTTGAAGATCAGAGCAAATTCTTATATAACACTTACTATATACTGGGCACTGATCAAAGCACTTGATATACATTAACCTGACAACTTCATGAGGCAGGTACTATTATCAGCCCCATTTTAGGGAAGAGAAAACTAGGATGCGAGACATAAATGACTCGCTCAAGTTCACTCTGATAAGTGGCAGAGCTGGGATTTGGTTCTATTTTCTCAATTACTCTGCTATACTGCTGCTTCATCCTGGAGCAAGGGACACCAACAGGTAAGCAGACCATCACAAATGACATAATTATGATACACACATGTGGTCCAGAAGTAGCCCAGAGAAGGAAGTGGTTATCCATCCAAAAGGGAGTGTCAAGGAAGGCTCCCTGGGGGGAAGTGACAGAAAACTGAGTTTTGAGGGGTAAATTGGAGTTTGCTGTATGGGAAGAGTGATGGGAAGAGTTTCTAGGTGACAGCATTTCAAGGCAGGAAAGTATAAAACAATGTGATGTTTAGGGAGAGCTACAGTCAGTTTAGAATTTCTGGAGAATTCCTGGAAGCAGAGGACAACAAATGAGGCTAGAGAGGTTTGCAGGCGAGGTCTGTCTACCACTTAGAAGGAGCTGAGACCTAATTCTGAAGGTTGTAGGTGATAGGGCCGCATTTTCAGCAGGAGCGGTGGGGTGCTATATGATACAACATCAGACTTACTTATTAGAAATACCACTTCAGCAGTCGTAAAGCAGGATGGATTGGTCACAGCCAAGGTGGTAAGGAGAGGAATCAGAAAGGAAAATAAAAACGTGACCAGAGAGGCAGGAAGACATCAGCCTAGTGCTGCCACCGAAGACAGACCACCCCCACCCAATGCCACTCCCAATCCTGTAACTGCCTCAGACAAATTCCTACTCATTTTTTCTTCAGTGTTCAAGTCAAGTGCTCCCTACTTTGCAAAGGCTCTTTAATTCCGTATCACATTGCTTATAGAAGCTGCTTAATAAACACGTGCTGAATGGAACACTTTGGGAAACACTGGGAACCATTTAGATTCCCTCAGAAAGGGCCACTACAAAATCTACCTAATTCGATTCCCACTTGATGCTCTAAGAATACTCAGTTATTGGCAGTTCTCCAAATAACCCATGTTGATCTCTGTTCCTAGAAAGCTCATCTCCTATTAATTGCCGTGTCCTCATCTTCTTTTAGGGCCCAATCTCATCTTCCAGGAAGCCTTTTACACTGCCAGCCCAGACATCAAACTACTATCAAAGCCCCCAGACCCAAAAGTTAATCATCTGTCTCTATTCAAATTCTATCTTATGCATGTATCTGATTGCATGTGTTTGTGTTTGTTTTTTTTCTTGCACTGACCATACACTATTATTCTGATGTGTTCTTCTCTGTCCTAAACTGTGAGCTACTTGTGTGAGAAACCAATATCTTGAAGATCTGTGGCTCCAGCAGCTATCATAGAAGCCAGCACATCGTGGAGGGTACTTGGGAAATGAGTGAGGAATTGGCTGGTGGGTCTTCTAGCCATCAAGTGGGCTACCGCTAGAGGGCACTGGCAGCTCTATTAGGTGTTCCCTCAGCTTGACGCAGACAGACTCGGGGCTGTTTGCAAAAGCACCAGAACTCAAACCCAGACTTCTGTATTTCACCCAGGCAGCAGGACAAAGGCCGGATGCTCTAATTTCTGGCTCAGTTTCTCTGCTCTGAATGCCTTATTGGATTTCTAACTCCTTTCTCTGCCCCCATGCTCTCTAATTTATAACATAGTGTCCTTACCTCATCAGGTGTATCTGAGAAACAGCTCCACTCAAGTCACCTCTTCTTAGCATGTTGGTCAAGGCCCTGTGCTGTTGCCCAACCTGTCTTTGAAATTGTATTTGTGCCACTGGCCCTGGTCCTCCACCACCCTGGCAGTAGCAAACTCTTTTATTGGTTGCTAAAAAGACGGTTTACTCTCAAACATCCCATTTTTAGCTCATGCTGTTTCCTCATCTGAGAATACCCTTCTCACACTCCCACCTGTCATGCAAGAATCTTTTGTGATCTACTCAATGAAGAGTTTTCCAACCAGATTTCCAGGCAGATTTTGCCCTTCTCTCTTCTGTACATGGTAAGAGTGTACCTTTAATGACATTTGTTATACTATTAATAGTTCTTTATTTGCTTATTCCTATCCTCCAATTCAGTACCTTCTCCTCAAGGACAGGTATCACAATTCAGAATCTATGCCCTGTTTACAGGCTTCCTGTAGACAGGCTTCCCTACTGACACCCCTTGGAATTTCTAAATTCCACTTGTTCATTACCCTGTGCCCACTTCCAAGGAATCCTGCTACAAAAGGTTAAACCACCAAAACCCCAGGGATGGATAATTTAGCGATTGTTGAATGAGGGGATAAAACCATTCATTCATTCACTCTTTCATTCAGCATTCATTAATTAAATTCTTTTGTCAGACACTGTGTCAAATGCTGGAACTACGGAGATAGGAAGACATAGACTCTATCATCAAGGAATACATAGTCTCAGAGGGAAAACAAAGAGAAACAAACAATTATGAGTAATTTAATGGAAACATTAGGAAAAAACAACAGGAACATATAAAGGGTTTACTTGTAATAAAAAATGGCTGGAAAGAATGAGGAGGGTTCATTGTCACAGATATGCCCATGAGGCCAGGCTAGACCCTGAAGAAGCTCTCCCACCTCGGGTAGCAATATAGAAACTTCTTGGTACCTTATTCGCCAGATTAATCAAATTCTTCAGTGGCTCAAGATTGCTATGCTCAGGTTGCAAATAGACAGCATTTGGGTCGTGGTCCTCTCTTTCTTGTCTGTAATAGACTTTACTAAATACCATGACATGCGGGAGCCGGTAGGCCCTCAAGACTAAATTGCATTTGCCATTTTGGGTCTATAAGATAAAAGTCAAACTCCTAAGCAAAACATATATCATATCTTAGATAGACTTTCTTTTATATGCCAGGCCTTTTGCACGTGTTTCCTCTGCCTGGAATCTATGTACTTCTACTCACTCCCATTTCACCTATTAGCCATTTTTCTCTCTAGCATACTCTTAGTTCACCTTTACAACTCCACTCCGACCTCACTTCCTCTGTGACACCCACCCTAACTTTCACAATCAAATTTTGGCTCTTCCTTTATATGTTTCTGTTGTTTTTTTCCTAATGTTTCCATTAAATTACTTACAATTGTTTGTTTCTCTTTGTTTTCCCTCTGAGACTATGTATTCCTTAATGATAGAGTCTATGTCTTCCTATCTCCGTAGTTCCAGCATTTGACACAGTGTCTGACAAAAGTATTCACTTAATGAATGCTGAATGAAAGAGTGAATGAGTGAATGGTTTTATCCCCTTATTCAACAATCACTACATTATCCATCCCTGGGGTTTTGGTGGTTTAACCTTTTGTAGCAGGATTCCTTGGAAGTGGGCACAGGGTAATGAACAAGTGGAATTTAGAAATTCCAAGGGGTGTCAGTAGGGAAGCCTGTCTACAGGTGACAGGATCACAGCCACCAACATGGTGCTCTGGATAATAACTTTCATCTGCAGGGAGGCAGGACAGCCGAAATCAAGGTACACTTCTTCTAGGATGAGTCTAGAGAACCGTGAAGACTTCTAGAACAAGAACTCAAATGTAAGGAAGCCAATGTAGAAGGCTTATCTTACAAAATAGAATCATTGGATGAAACTCATGCTTGAGTTCCCATTATCAGGAGAGAGGCTAACCCTTAAGAGTCCAGACATCTTGAGTCATAGCTGTCCTGTAGACATACAGAAGGGCAAAAATACCAAGCCATACTTGAGGGTGGTAAGTGTCACAGGAAGTAGCTCAGGTTGTGGGCAGGACTGAATGGGAGCAGCTGTTAGAAGCTGAAGAAAGCTGTGCCAGGGTTTTGAGATGGGCCTGAAATGGACTATGTCCATCTCTGTGTCCTTGGTACCAGATTCATAGCAAAGGCTCAAGGAATGTTTGCTGAATTGTTAAATCATGATTTTTATACCACGGGCCATTGGGCGACAGACCTGAGACCAATGATTAGTTCCAAATGTTTTGGGCAGATAGAGGAAGGCAAGAAATGAGGAGACCCTGAGATTCCACTAAAGTTTCTAATGTGAATGAAAACCTGACTACCTACCTCATTTCTGGGGACTTATCTGATCTGAAATGGACTCTACTGTTAAATCCTTCTGCAGGGTCATTCCATTTTAAAGGTGCTATTTTAGCTTATCAAAAAATAAAGTATATGTTCTCCCCTCCTACATTCCATTTGAGAAGTATATCTGTCATGTTAAGATACTGTTATCAAGTTTACCAGCCTGTTTGTCAAGTTTGTTAGTTAGTCACCCAGAGAATTATAAATATCTTTAGGCTCAGATGTGGTCATTTTGGAGGAAGGGAGGGAAAAAGGAAGAGAAGGGTGGCAGTCGACTTTTTAAAAGCCATTACCATATTAAGTACTTTCAATTGCCTCTGTTGTTCTTCCCATGGGTTTGAGGTTTGTTAGACTTGCTGATCTGAATGGGCATGACCCAGTGTTGGTAAAGTTGTGGGAGATGGTCGGTGTTTTTCTTGGCCACATACTCATATTGTTCTTCCTGCAAGGGATAGTGGTATTTATTTTGGAGAACTACTAATAATTTATTTTTATCTTGTAAAGAGTGTGCAGAACTGATGATGTTTCCCTCTTTGCAATGGCTGTATTTGTGTAATAGCTGAAAGCTTTGTGTCAAAATTTTATCTCACTTCTAGTAGACTCATTTTCAAATAAAATAAAACAACCATTTTATTTTAAATAAAAATAACAACCATTCGTGAACACTTGCTATGTTTCAGGCACTGAACCTAAGCATCCACTTAATCATCACTACTTATAGACACTTACAAATTAAGTTCCATTTGTATCTCCTTTTTACAAATTTACAAATGAGAGAACTGAGACTTGGAAAAATTAAGTAAGGTATCCAAGGGTTACTCAGCCCTAGTTTTATGTGCTGTCAAAGATTGTGTGGCAGGTATGACAGTCAGAGCACAATGCTCTGACTGTCATACCTGCCACACAATCTTTGAATTACAAAAAATCTCATTTATTTATTTTTATAGAATTGTTCTAGAAGTTTCTTTGCCAGGGTGGTAGAAAATTCAATCACAGTCATTACTGGGACTCACCACACCATGGAGTTGTGTTGAGGTCCTAGAGTTAGTTGTAGGTGGTGCCACCCATCTGAGAGGCAGTCACTGGTCACTGGTCCAGTTGTGATTCTCATTGTTCCAGAGTGTGTGATCTGATCCTGCCAACCTGGCTGCTCTCTTGCTTCATCTCACAATGAAGGCATGTGATCTTTGGTAAGTTTGGAACTCTGGTGCCTACGATGCCACTCTCATGGCACATCAAAGAGACACTCCCACTGGCACATGACAGTGCTTTTCTTCTCTACTAAGCAATGCATGGACATTAACTTTGATCCTCTTTTTGGTCTGGGAGACATAACTCCCTCTTCCCAAGTTTCTCAAAGTTATTCTCTTTACCCCCATCCTCAGGATCCTAGTAGCATAGTTTCTTCAGCAATTTCTCACTTTAACAGGATGCAGAGAACCCTGTCCTTTAAGCCTCTTCTATTTTCCACTCTGCAAAAACCACTAAATACTAAAATTCTGGGTGTGAGACAGGAAAATACAGGAAGGATAAAGGTAAGCTAATATTCCCGTAAATTATTCTGCCATGTGTCTTCTTTTAGTTTCATCAGATGTGTTGATCTAAATGGGTGTGGGTTCACCGCTGAGATGTAATGAGTTTTGATGATTGTGTCTTTCCTTTGCAAGTCTGTTTCCTAGAACCTATTGCAGGAATAGTTATATTTTTTTTTTCCTAAACCTCTGGTTTATTTTTATCTTATGGACACCGTGAGTCATATAACTACATTTCCCTTTCTGCAGGTCTTTCAGAGACTTTTTAATCAGATGTTTGTCTGTGTCCTCTGATATTCCCTAAGAAATATTTTCTAGGCTGAAAGTTTTGAAATAAAGCGATTTGTATTAAAAATACAGCACATTTTCATATACGTCAGAATGTGGTGGGGGAAGCCTAATAAAAGTGCTTCCCCCACTTTTAAATAATTCAGTCTTTTAAATAATTTTTTAAATGAGGTTTAGTTTATTATTATTTTATCTTACAGAACAAAGTTTTGGTGCCAGATTTAAACATTCTTTTTTAAATATTTTTTATTTTTCAATTATAGTTGACATACAATATTATATTAGTTTCAGATGTACAACACAGTGATTAGACAGTTATATAACTTGTGAAGTGATCACCCCAATAAATCCAGTACCCATCTGACACCATACTTAGTTATTACAATACTACTGACTATATTCCCCATGCTATACTCTATATCCCCATGACTATTTTGTAACTACCAATTTGTCCTTCTTAATCCCTTCACCCCTTCACTCATCCTCCTAACCCATCCCTGCAACCTGACAACCATCAAAATGCTCTCTGTATCTATGAGCTTGTTTCTGTTTTGTTTGTTCATTTATCCTGTTCTCTAGATTCCACATATATGGTGAAATCATATGACATTTGCCTTTCTCTGTCTGACTTACTCCACTCAACACAGTATTCTATAGGTCCATCCATGTTGTTGCAGATGGAAAAATTTAATTCTCTTTTATGACTGAGTTATATTCCATGTACAGAGGGTGTCAAAAAAATGTATCACATTTTAATGAAGGAAAAAAAAACTATTAAAATTGTAATATGCAATATATACTGATAACAAAAGATGAATACAAGTCATGTGTATAAAACTTTTTGACACCCCCGGTATATATGTACCACCTCTTCTTTATCCATTTATCCACTGATGGACAACCAGGCTGCTTCCATATCTTGACTATTGGAAAAAATACTGCAATGAACATATGGATGCACACATCCCTTTGAAGTGGTGTTTTGGGTTTCTTTGGATAAATACACAGACGTGAGATCACTGGGTCCTTTTTGTCTCTTGTTTTAAAGTCCATTTTGTCTGCTATAAGTATTGCTATGCCAGCTTTTTTGTTTGTTTGTTTGCTTCCATTTTCATGAAATAACTTTTTCCATCCCTTTAGTGTCAGTCTGTGTGTCATTCAATCTGAGTGAGTCTCTTGTAGGCAGCATATGTAAGGGTTTTATTTGCTTATCCATTCAGTCATCCTATGTCTTTGAATTGGAGCTTTTAATTTATTTACATTTAAAGTAATTATTGATAGATATGTAATTATTGCCATTTTATTATTCATGTTTTTAAGAGTTTTTTTTCTTCTTCTTCTTAAAGTAGTCCCTCTAAGATTTCTTGTAATACTAGTATCGTAGCGATGAACTCCGTTAGCTTTGTCTTGTCTGGGAAACTCTTAATCTGTCCTTCGATTCTAAATGGTAACTTTGCTGGGTAGAGTAATCTTGGTTGTAGGTCCTTACTTTTCATCACTAAGAATATTTCATTCCAATCCCTTCTGGCTTGCAAAGTTTCTGTTGAGAAATCAGCTGAAAGCCTTACGGGAGCTCCCTTATAGGTAACTAATTGCTTTTCTCTTGCTGCTTTTAAGAGTCTCTCTTTGTCTTTAACCTTTGGCATTTAATCATAATGTGTCTTGGTGTGGGCCTCTTTGGATTTATCTTGTTTTAGCCTCTCTGTGCTTCCGGAGCTTGTATGTCTATTATCTTCTCCAAGTTAGGGAAGTTTTCTATCATCATTTCTTCAAAAAGATTTTCAATTCCTTGCTCTCTCTCTTTTCCTTCTGGTATCCCTCTGATGCAAATGTTGGTACAGTTGATGTTGTCTCAGTAGCCCCTTACACTATCCTCTTTTTTTTTTTTTTTTTTAAGATTCTTTTTGCTCTTCTGTTTGGGTGTTTTCTGCTACCTTATCTTCCAAATCGCTAATTCAGCCCTCTGCTACATCTAATCTACTATTGATTCCCTCTAATATATTATTTATTTCAGTATTGTATTCTTAATTTCTGATTGGTTATTTTGTTTTTTATCTCTATTTTTATGTTTCCTACTTCTTTGGTGAAGTTCTCCCTGAGATCATTGAGCATCCTGATAACCAGGTTTGAACACTGCATCTGGTAGATTGCTTTTCTCCATTGTGTTTAGTTTCTTTTTCCCTGGAGCTCTGTTCTGTTCTTTCATTTGGGACATGTTTGTCTCTTCATTTCAGCTGCCTCCCTGTGTTTGTTTCTATGTATTAAGTAGAGCTGCTATGTCTCCTGGTCTTAGTAGAGTGGTCTTATGTAGTAGATATCCTGGGGACCCAGTGGCACAGTCTCCCTGGTCACTTGAATTGGTGCTCCAGGTGTGTCTTTCGTGTGGTTTGTGTGTGCCCTCCTGTTGTAGTTGAACCTTAGTTGCTGTTTGCATTTCAACGGGAGGGATTGTTTCTCAGGCTAATTTGTTGTGAAGACTGGCTATGACAGGAGCGGAGGAGCTTTTGCACAGGGGCTGACCCTACAGAGCAGCATTTGCTTTAGTGGAGCTCTGTGACTGCCCTTTTGGTGTGTATTTTGTGGAGGTGTTTGGTTCATGCTCTGGTGTGGTCTGAAGCTCGCCATTCATATGTGTTGGTTCTGGGGTCCCTTGGGAGTGGCTCTGTTGTTGGCCACAATCAGCCACTGCCTGTGTTCTGCCCAGGACCACTTGATATGAGCTACAAAGTGATCTTGAGATGGTTACCACTTGTGCTGGGCTTGGAAATGCCTGGAGAGGCTCAGCCATGAACCGAGGCCAGCTGTTGTTAGCGGTGGGCTCAGGGCTGCTCACCAAGTGGTGTGGAGCACACTGAGGCCAGATGCTGGCTTTTTTTGTGGCTTGTGAACCTTTGAGAGATTTTGGGAAAGTCTGAAGCATGAGCCAAGACAGGCTGTTTGTATAGAAAAGCCGCTGGAAGTTGCTTGGATGGGCCTAAAAGTTGAGTGGGGTGGAGACTGAGGGAATCATCAGGGTGGGGTGAACAGGGTTAGCCAGGTTGATGGAGACTCAGATATGGCAGCCACCTGTGCTTGCATGCAGGGAGGTGGGATGGCTGAATAAAGAAACAATGTCATCTGCCAGCTCCTTTGTCTGGGAGAAAGCTGCCCCTCTAGCCCTTGCCCTAAAGCAAGACAACTCAGCTCCTCCCCATATGTCCCAGGTGCCTTTTGAGCTGCTGCCCCAATGCTGGAGCTCAGAGTGAGTGAGTCGTCAGTGAGTAAGTCTGTGCACGAGCCCTTTAAGAGGGTGGTCTAGGACTGCAGCCACCCTTTGTTTCACTCAGCCACAATCTCTGCTGTTTTTCACAGACAGAAGTTATGAGAACTTCTTTTCCTGACACTAGAGCCCTGAGCTGCGGAGCCTGATGTGGGGCTGGAACCCCTCACTCCTCAGGGGAACCTCTGCAGCTGAGATATCCATTCCAATTTTTAACCGCCACACATGGGTATGGGACCAGCCCATTCCTCATTTCTGTCCCTCCTACCAGTCTCATGGCTTCTTCTGTATATTCTTAGTTATAGGACTTCTGTTCAGCTAGACTTCAGGTGATTCTCAATGATGGTCGTTTTGTAGTTTAGTTGTAATTTTCATGTGGTCATGAGAAGAGGTGAGCACCTACTCCACCATCTTGACTGGAAATCTCTTTTGAAGATTTTTTTAACATTTCTCTTTTTTTAAATATCAAGACTCCAGATTTTTATGTTTAACTAAGAAATATGGTGTTACCACTAAGTAATACTTGTATCAGAACTGGCATATATATATATGCCTCTCTCTATATATATATGCCTCTCTCTCTATATATATGCCTCTCTCTATATATATATGCCTCTCTATATATATATATGCCTTCCATGGAGTTTGGGGGAAGAAGAGAAGGTTGCAGGTCAGCCCAAGGAGGCAGAGAAGAGTAAAGCCAACCTACTGGAAGCAAAGCATAGCGTGCATCTGCATGTACCCACAACTCCTGAGCCTCGAGGCAGTTACACAGACTTGAACACCCCCACCCTTCAGAACTGGAGAGAATTGAATTTATTTCCACTTAAGTTCCAGTAGGTTGCTATGTTCCCTGAGGGTACTCAATAAATATTGACTAAATTGAATGTTGCCCTGTGTTATCTTCCTTTCTCTCTTTTTTGTCCCCTGGTCCTCTGGCTGGTTCCTTGCATCCTTGAAAATTATATGTGTATTTTCCAGATTCTTCCTTTACTTTTTTGTCTCATCAGTTTTCAGTGTTAGGCCTCTCTGAGTTTTAATAGCACCTCTTCATGCTTGTTTTCTCTGTGCCTGGGTCTAAGCTCACAGCTTCTCTTTGAATCTGTCCCTCTGTTTTCTTTCTCTTAGACTCTCTGTTCCATCATTTCTCCTTTTCATTTCTCTGTCTTTGTCTCTTTGTCTTTGTCTCTCTCTCACACACCTATCTATATTTGTGTTTGTTCCCCTCCAGAGTTATCATTTAAAAAATTGCTTATTTAAAGAAATTAAACACATTTGAAGTTTTTGTAGTTGCTCAGAATAATTATTTTACACTTTTTTTTCTTGAAGCAACATTTTCGGTCCCCAAATATAGGAACCTGAGAAAAGTAGATTTGTCTATTTTAACCACAATATATTGTAAGTTATGTAGAGTGAATGGATCCACCCTCCTCTGGGTTTTCTGTTTACACTCTGCCCAGACAGGATTGCATTCCTCTGCTCCTTCTGACACAAATATAGTGACATTTCACCAGGCGACCGTTAGCCTGTAGGGAATACTAACTTATCCCTTCCCCTAGTGTTTTGAATCCCAGTCCAGTAATTTGGCCCCAGACACTGGCACAGAAACACTGGTTGCACAAAGTTCTTGGAGCCTGACATTTTCTGTCTTCTATTCCTTAAATTTTAAGGACTGAAATGAGGTTTTCTGCTGCTTTCCTACAGCTACTTTCTGGTAAATATCTAAAGGGTGTGGTCAACCTCTTCTGGGGTTTGACCCAGGTTACTGTACTGCCTTGAGTATTAACATTAATTCTCTAAAATCATTTGTGCTTGGAAAGGTGTCAAACTAATTGTTTTGTAAGAGGGTATATGGAGGAGTAAATGTCTCTTGCATGGATTGGCTATAAACAAAGCCTCTTCTAATGTATAGGAGAAGAATCAGATTTTTTTTTCCTTTAAGCTCTCATTGACAGCCTAACATATGCCAAGCACTTCATGCAAAATATCTCATTTACTCCTTGGAAGAACCCTGCAGGTTAATATGATGAACCCCATTTTGCAGATGAGAAAATGAGGCTAAAAGAAGTTAAGTGACTTGACAAAGGTCATACAAAATAGCAGAGTTGAAACTTGTTATGTGTATTTTTATGTTCTTGAGGGCAATTTTTATGCCTAGAAAGGAGCTATTCAAGGTTATTTGGGTGCAAAATTGCATCCAATTCTTTTGAAACCCTTGTTTTTCTTGAGCTTGTACGTTAGCTGATAAATTTCACAAATATGATCATAAATCTAGCATATTTTATAGTTACTTTGGAAGAAGATTTTATAACTTAATCAAATTTCTACAGTGTTTAGCCACATTTATTAATGTAATATATTTTTTGTTTCCTTTTTAAGTACATCAGTCGTGCGACTTAACAAACTTCCTTGGAACTTAAGTAATTATTTAAATCTAATAAAGTAAATTTATAGATATGGTGAACTTTAGATTCTTTTAAGTGTTCCAAGTAAGATTTCAATCTGAAATTACAAGTCTAAAACAATGACTCAGTTACTCATTTTAACTTGGAATTACAAGGTTGACCTGCTATTCTAATAGGCCTAATTTTCTTAAACAGTTAAATACAAATTGTTAAAATTTAAAAGAAGCAGATTCCTGAATACAAATATTTTTGCACTTTTGTACTTTAATGACATATATGTATATATATATATATATTTTAAATACATAATACTAAATTTTGCCGTCTTTAAAACATAAAGACCCAATATATCATCCCAAATAATTTTTATGTTATTTTTCTAAGTAATTTTAGGGGTTGTCTTCTCACTTTGCTCAATTTTCCTGAAAACCAGAATTACTCTCCCATGTATGTGGGGGGAGGGGGTATTCCTATGTATGTACTAACTTTGGTGATATTCCCTTGCAAAAATAAAAACAAAAACAAAATTACCAGCCAGACATGACTGCACTCTTATCAGCAATGCTGTTGGAACATCCTAAGTCCTATTTATCTAAGTCATTGCTCTCTGTGGTAAACAGCATTCTAAGATTGCCTCCAAGACTTCTTGCCTCCTGGTGTAAACCACCAGTGTAATCATCTCTCCTTGAGTGTGGGTAAAACTTGTGAACATGATGGCTTTTCACTCCTACGATTGTTATGATACATGGCAAAATGAATTTCCCAGACGTAATGAATTTCCCAGATGTAATAAATCTGAATTAATCAAATGGGAAATTTTGTCTTGGGTGGGCCTGACCTAATCAATCGAGCCTTAAAAGAGACAAGAAACAGTGACAGCAATCTCCTGCTGGCCTTGGAAGACAACCCTCAAACCTCAAATGAGATCACAGCCCTGGGTGACACATTGATTTCAGCCTGATGAAATCTTGAGCAGAGGACCCAGCTAACCCAGACTTAGATACTCCCACAGGAACTGTGAGGTGATACATTTATATTGCTTTAAACTGCAAAGTTTGTTGGGATTCGTTGGAAAGCAATAAAATACTAACACACTCTCCAACTTGGGTGGTTGATACCCAGGATATCAGGTTGATACTCTGTATCCTTCAAATTCAAGTTACATATACACCTAATTCTTCTGTCCACTCACAAGATCTGAAACTTCGCTAAGCGGCTATAACTCTCAATAGAGTTTTGCGTCATTTGCTGGCTAAGATATTTAAATGTCTTCTTACCTACAGGATTTCTGCAAGTTTCCAAGTTTCTATAGACAGGAACCTGAGGGAGCTTCTCTCTACTTGTTGTATTCTTCCCATATTTGGACCACAACTCTTCTAGATATTACAAAGCTATCGCATTGAATTCTGTATATCTTTCATCATTTTGCCTAACTATTCCAATGACATTTTCCTGAACACACTAGAGCCCAAATCTGTCTGATTCTACATTCAGACTCTTTCTATTCCTCCCTTTAGCAATCAGGGATAAGTTTTTATGAAAAATCATGAGTGCTGAAATGATATTGGGATCGTATTGTCCCTCATCATTGAGAGCATTCTAAAATTTCTCTGTTTTGTGCTTTGGGGGTTCCCTCTGGTTTTTCTAAAGCACTAGTAATTATATTCTGACATCATTACTCACTCAGTTCATCAAACATGCGTAATATGCTTTCTATTAATGATTCCTAAGTCCACTTATGCATTTATTCATTAAGCATTTAACAGAACAATGATAGTTAACCCATGTATATACACAATACCCTGAGACATACAAAAAATAAAAGATACAATTCCCTTTGCATAAGACTTTATGACCTAGTTGAAAAAAAGATAGTGATGCAAAAACTTAATAATTTGCATACAAAATAATATAGGTTAAGTGATATGACTGGTACAAATAATAAGTGGGAGTACAGATGAGGGTAAGTTAAAAAGCTTCATGAAGCAAGTAGGATTTAAGCTCATTCATTCATGCATGCAATAAAAATGCATTTAGAAACTTTGATGTGTCAGGCATTGTGGTAGGCTCTGAGGGCCCAAGAATAAGGCATCATCACCCCTCCATCAAGTTCACATTCCAGCTGAGGAAACAAAAGCATTAAGAAAAGTGTGAGGATATGCACTACGATAAATGCTGCTATAACGGTGTGTACAACATGCAGTGCAAACCATGTGGACAGAGGGACTGTGCTGGTGATACAGATGGGAAGAAGAAACGGTGAGGGAACCTCCAAAGAGATGACATATTTGCTGAGCTTGATAGTGAAAATAACACTGTGTTTTGTTAACTATTTTCTATGTGCCAAGAATTGCCCTAAGCACTTTATGAACCTCGTGTAATCTTCACAGCAACTTCATATGATCAGGAATATAATGACAGTGGGAAGTAATTTCCAAAGAGGACAAGGAAGTCTTCCCACCACGTCTCATCACCCGCTTCTGCACTACTCCAGTCAAAGCTGTTCTCATCTCTTTCTCACTCTTTTGCAGAAAACTTTTAACTGGTCTCTGTTCTTCTCCCATTGCATTACATCTAGTCTCTTTGCGATTCTTTAAAACACAAATCAGACAATGTCAGTACTCTGAACAAACTTTCCGACAGTTTCCCAATTCACAGGGTTCTTAACATAGCTTTCAAGCTACGTGATTTTGCTTTCAACTCCTGCGTGATATCATTTACTAGCACTCTGTTCTGAATCCATCACTCTACAGCCACCTTTCCCCCTCTTTGTTGCTCCTCAGACACACCATCAACGCTCCCTTGTTGCTCCCCATGCCTGGAACACTGTCTCCCAGGTACTGACAGGCCTCGGCTCCTCATTTATCCAAGTCTCTGTTCGAATGTCATTTTACCCTTGTCCAGCTTGTGGAAAGCACAACCCTCTCTTCTCTCAACTCCCACATTGCTCTCTGCATCCTTATCCTGCTTTATTTTTCATCATGACACTTATCAGACATTTTCTGTCTCCCCTAACTAGAATAAAGGCCTCGTGAGGATGGGAACTTTGCACCGTTTTTCTCTAAACCCAATGCACAGCACAGAGCCTGGCACATACTAGAGTCTCAATAAATATTGTTCAATTCAAAGTTCACTAATGAATGAAATTACTTGTCATGCTCACACTCTGGGTATGTGGCAGAGCTGGCCCTTGGATCCAAATCTGTCTAACTCTAGAGTCCGAGTTTTTAAATACTTCTCCCTACTACTGTGGAGGTAAGAAGAAGAATAAGTTAACATTGGGGAAAGCTGGTGCATAGGGGATGTGAGAATGATGGTCAGGAAGATGCAACTAGGAAGATAGTTTGGGACCGATAACAAAGAATCTGCAAGTCTCAGGAAAGTAGTTTACAAGTTTTACTGTGGGGATGAAGAGAAGGCTTGAGAGCTGGTGTTAAGAGTTCTTCTAAACGCTGATGGTGAGGGAGTGCTTGAGACCATCTGACATGGGGAAAGGGCATTTATATAGACTCTAATAACACTCTGGATCTTTGTGCATTTCCATTAGAATCCTACAGAGCACTGCAATCTAAAAAGAACTAAATGCAGAGTTTAGTAAATACATTCCTTCCTTCCCAGCACTTTTCACACATGGCTTGGCATCAACTTTGAAATGCTAAAGCTTCAGGTTATGGTTGGCTTTGCTCGCCAAGCTCTTTGGCTAACCATGGTGCATGTAGTTGATCATATTTATTATAATTCTTTGTTTGTTTTACTCAAATATTTACATGTTATCCCTGTTGAACAACATCTTTTTTTTTCTTTTTCTTTCGTTTTTCTGGTGGTGGGGTAGGCGAGGCAGGAGGTGAGTCTCAGGTTTCTAAATCCATACTTTCTTATGGCCGGGGAAATAACTGAAGTTGGTTTCCTTTCAGTTCAGTTCCAGGTTCTCTATATGATAGATTTTGTTTATTGCTTTTGATACTTATTTTCCAATGAAGTCTCTAAATCATCTCTCTCTGTTTGGAAATGTCCAAATTCTTGGTCTCTCCCCTGTGGTTGCATTGGAGAATATAAAGCAGATTTAAAAAATCTGTTTTACATGTGCGCTGCCTGATTTATATCAGATATCATGTTCTAGCTGGGTGGTTATGCCAAAATGCCACACTGAAACACAAACTATCAACCATATGTAAACAAGAGCAGAGAAATATTTTCTTTCTTCCATTATGTTTGGATATAAGATTCTATTTAGAACTCTCCGAGTAACTCAAAATAAGGATGGGAAAAGGCGGTTTCAAATTGGTTTAATCTGGCTGGAGAGCAATGAAGCAACAACACTGTTTCTCTCTCTTTCGTTTTGGTCATCAAAGCATGCAAAGCTGTGAGTGTTGACTCTTGAAAATCAGCAGAACTGTACGGTGTACTCGGGCAAGCAGTACCCTGGCCATTCTCCAAGCTGTGTTTCCGGGACCCCACAAGCCCCCTGGCTGAGCAGAAAACCTAGAAGGCAGGGTTGTTTTGCAGGAGATGTCTTACAGTCATGAATTGCACCAAGGAGATCATTTCTCATGATTTCAGGCAAATCCAAAGCCTCTGGAAAACCACCAATTAAAAGATAAATAATAGACGCCTAGGGAAAACCACAGAGAAAGGTCAAGTCGGGAACGTCAGGAACACTAACGTGGATCTATGCTGATCCTCATTCTCCAGTCAATCTCCCAGACTTGTAAGTCCACCTGAAATTCTGGGAAAGAGACATGCTTTTCTATAGGAAGAAACAAGACCTTGGTTTGTGTCTTTGGGGATTTTTTTTCCCTATGGAAAGACAATGCAGGACATAGGATACAGCAGTGCTGTTGTTTACCCATACATTTATGCAAATGAGAAACAGATCCTTCTTCCTTAGGGATCCCTTCCCTCTCCTCCGCCTGGCACCCTTGTGCTGTGAGCACAGGCTTACAATTGGCCACCGCCCTGGGACAGAGTGGGCCATAGTGCATTGCAAGATTTGGGAGGCTTGTTAGAAACTAAAATGCTTGAGAGCTGCTGAATTTATCTAGTGGTAAAGGAGTGTTTTCCCCCTTTTCATGTCATCTTGGCTTAGATTTACATGCTGCTGACCTATGATAGCTAGATATATGCTAAATCACCCCTTAGCAACTTGCAAGTTAACCCCAAAACATCTACATCCAGTGCACCAAAATAATTTCCTCTTAAGGTTATGCTCCATCTCCTCGGTTTATGCTTTATGTTCTGTTAATAATAAATATTCTTACTTTATTTCTCTGTTGGACAAGTTTAGTTTGAAGATGCAAAAACAATTCTTTTAATTTTCTATTTATATATAAAGATTAACATGGCTCACATTCAAATAATTAAATGACTTAAGAAAAATAAAACAAGAATCATGATGCCAACTGAACAATATATCAGTGTTCAGATTAGGTTTCTGTTCTATGCTCCATATCATTCTTTAAGGTTTATGCCCTATAGTTTTCTTCTTGCGGTGATAATACGTTATACAATTTCTGATGTGATATCTTGGTAAAACCTTGAGCCAAGAAGGAAAACTGTCAGACCACTAACTTGAAATTCCCATGTGTCTGTGAGGACAACTTCTTAGGCTCCTGCTTTTGGGTCAGTTTGCTTTCTGTAATGTTGTAGAGTGACTTTCCATTTTACGTAATCAATACCGTTGCTCTTTTCCTGTCCTTCACGCCCAAACGTCACTCTTGACCTGTACTGTGTGACTTATTTGCCTGAAAGTGTACACTAAACACACATGAATCCTTCTTCATCTCTTTCAGAAACTTCATCTGGTTTGTGCTACCATTTCAGTTCAGCTCCATTCAACAGTTATCTCTTGACAGTCTCTGTTTAGACCACCAGACAAGGCCCTTGGGGGGAGCACAGTTGAAGAAAATGCAGACCCTGCACTAAGTGAGCATTCAACAAACAATATCAACAGCAATAATAATAACAGGCATTTACTCAACGCTCACTTTGTGCCGGTCACTCTGTGTATTTTTCTCTTTTAACCCTTACAGACGACAACCCTGTGACATAAGTACTCTTACCATCATTTTACCAATAAGAACACAGGAGACTTGTAGAGGGTAAGTGGTCTTCTTAAGATCAGAAATCCAGTAAGTAGATTTGAGATTTAAAGTGTTCCCCTAAATCAATCTTTTAACCTTTACCAAATAGTAGAGGATAAGAGAAAGAAACATAAAAACTGGAATACAAAAGAGTGGTCCATTAACTCATGCTACAATCCACTTTGAGTACCACCACTTCCAAAGTCTCTCTTGCATACATCATCTTGGCCTTGTCCTCCACCTCCACCTTGCTGCCAGGGTCCACCTAATCTTTTCCTAGCCAATTACTCCATCTTACCAGTTTTATCACGTAACATGTCCTCACAGACACTATCTTTTCTTATTGCAACAGCCTGCTGTCCTTCTCTTGTTGTTCGGAGAGAAAATTGGTTATTACCGTGTTCCTAGTCTTTCAACACTCTTCTTAGGAGAAAGTCCAAACTCCTTAGTCTGGCAAAAATAGCCCTTCAATATCTGGCTGTTGTTTTACCTTTGGAGATATCTACAGGGTCACCCAACGGTACATCCAAAGGAGTTTTAGTTTTGTTTCGATTTGTTCCTACCTTATTATAAGCCCTCTCACTTTCTTCATACTTATTTGCATGCCATCCTCTCTGGAACCTGCTTCTTTGACACAGTGACTTCTACTCATCTTGTAAAACTTACCTTTACCTTCTGCAGGCTGGGCTTCCCTGACACACTTGGATTAAGTCAATCTCCTTTAGATATCATGTGCAACCAGCAATTCCGCTATCATAAAACATACCCTGTCCATCTTTACCTATTTCTGATCCTATACAATGGGCATCTAGCCGGTAGGACAATCATTCATCACACAGGCATTCAATTAATGATTGTTTAGTGAAAGAATGAAGGAACTATAATCCCAAAATTACTTGTATCTGATTTTGGAATACATTTCCTATAATTCTACTTTGATATAAACACACTCACTCACAACCGGAGATGTCATTCTCAGACGTACTGTTAAATACTGACTGATAAAGCAGCCAGGAACATTTCAACGAATTTTTAAGGCTTAACACTTCTAGCAGTGCTCACTCCCTTACTCCTTGCTATCCTTAAAGAGGTTCTCTCTCTCTCTCTCTCTCTGTGTCTCTGTGTCTCTGTCTCTTTCTCTCTCTTCTTGTAACTGATAAAAGTAAATCTTAAGATAACAACAGACAAGCAAAAGGCTCCTCCACTTTTAAAATATGAGGACAGCTAATGATGTCTGCAACTGCTTGAGGGTATGGAAAGAAAGTTAGTGCCATAACATATCCACTTGTGGTTTTAGATAAGATGCCTCCCCGGGCTGGAATTATGTTCTTGAGCCGTTCTGCTTGTTTTAGAGTTTACAGAGTTGCATAGCATTCTTTTCCTCCAACAACAATCACAAAAATAGCATGGTCTTTTTTGCAACCTTTCTCATAGCCCAAGAAAAAGAAGATTACAAAATCATGTCAATGTGAGATCATCCACTGAGATCCCAAAAGGTCCTAACAATGCTGAGCAAATGCTTTATGTAATGAATTATGGAGAAACAAGTACAAGGGACATGTGCTATGAGTCTTAGAAAAAGACCCATGAGGTTGCACTTGAAAAGCAGGAATGCAACAAATCAACACACTCTTGGCTATAAAATCTCACTCAACTAGGAAGGGCAAATTCAAACCGGTCTGAGTCCACTCTGAAAGGGCTTCCTCTAGGCCAGCAATTTCTTTACAATCAATCTATGAAAACATATATCTGAGCACCTACTGTAGGACCTCTAGTATGAAATACACAGAGGTGAGGTAGCAAAGCATGGAGTTTCAGGGGAAAAACAAGTAGAGGTAGACAGACCTGCCTTTCAGTCGCAATCCTGTAACATTAGCTGTTGCTTTGAGGCATATTCATGAATCTCTCAACGACTGTGTCTTCCTCATCTGTAAAAGGTTGACAATAACTCTACCTCACAGGTTTGTTCTGAGGTTTGAAAATGATAGTGTGTTCGAAGTGCTCAACTCAAAACCTGAAACACAGCAGGGCTGAGTACGTGGTGGCTGCCACCTGCTGACATCTATTTAACACGGCTGTCACCTAGTACCGCCAACAGCAGATGAGAAGTTTACAGAGAAAAACTGTTCTGAGTGGAAGTACATCTATAGTGTGTTCACGTACTCACATAAATTGTACCAGGCCCTCCGAGGATGAATATAGCCCTGTCCTCTGTCTTTCTCCTCTACCAATTGTAACCTCCCTGAGAGCAGGAACATTTTTTAGTTTATCTTTGCATCTCTCTAGCAAATAACATAATACCATACCCACAGACGACCTTGACATATATATTAAATAATATTTATCATCTATGTGCTTTCTCTGGTTAGGTGATTAGCTCCTGGAAAGCAGAAACAAGATCCACGGTATTACTTTTTTCCAATGCTCAATTACTACTGAGTACAAACTAAGCTAAACTAAGAACAGAAACAAAACAGCTCAAATTGGACCAAGTTTATTAGCTCCAAACCCAGCATCGTCCTCCTCATGTAGCTTGAGAGCAGGTATCCATTACGTGTCGTGCACCTTATATTACCAAACTTAGTTTTCACTATAATAAACAAGAGGTAGATACTGGTTTCCTCCTGTTACACAGGAAGCTGAGGTCAGAGAAGCAAGACTCTTGTCTAGTTATGGAGCTAAGTAGGTGGCCACACTGAGGTTTAAATCGAGAAAAGCCTGATGCCTTCTCCCACAGCACAGAGTCTCTTGTTTCAGCTGCGGGACAGTGGCATGAACAAAGGTGTCGGAACTAGGGCAGTCTGCTAGGAACTGCAATGTAGGGTGTTGGTTGCTCTGCCGAGCATACACCTTTCCTTGTGACATTGTAATTTCCTGATGAAATCCCTACCTCAGCAGGACTCTCCACAACCTCTGCCTTATCTAGTCAGGTGACAAAATCATAGAGAGAAACTATTATTTTAATTAGAATCTAGCTCCCTGAGTTCATAAGTCAGCGTTCATGCAGGAATGTGAAATGCCTTTTACATGACTAAAAACTCTTCCCTGAATAGTCAGGACTGTGAATGGATAGGTTTTGTTTTGTTTTGTTTTGTTTTTTTCCCTGCAAGACGTTCAAATAAATCAGGAAATATTCCTTTGAAAACGGCTGCCAAAATGAAATTCTCCACATGGTTCAGTCAAAATTACTTTTGCTGTTAGGAAAAAAAGCAACAGAGAACATTCAATTTGTTGGTAGCTTCCTTGATATTTTGGTCATAACTTCTACATCCTTCAAATCCTATTTAACATCTTCTTCAATCCAACAATTTCATTTTGTCAAATAAAAAATTTTAATTCACATGTAACAGTAAAACAGATGCACATCTTTTGCCTAATCCTAAAATAAAATTACAAATGCCATGAAGCACATTTTGCTTCTGGTCAGAATGGAAAGTAACATTTTGAAGAGCCTGATAAATTTGATTTCTTATGTAGTTTTGTGATAATCATCAGTTTAACTCTGTTAAATACCCAAAGGCATCTTGAGCCTGTGAGTTTTCCAGAGAAGTGCATTCAATTCCCCGTTGCTTACGTGACCTTGAAGAGCTTGACTTGCTTCAGTATCCTTCTGGTCGTTTGATATGAAGCATATTTGGTTATATTCTACTTTTGTTGAAGGTAAACTCATCATTTCTTTCAGAAAATGTGTCACACGATTGCTCAACTCAAAGAAGAAAATTAGATTAAAAACAAAATTAAGTGCCAGTATGAGTCACACTTCCTGTGGCCTGTGGATCAAGACTCATCATTAGGCAAAAGTACATTGAGTTTACTTGTTGTTTCTTGAAAGTCTTCCCTGAACACCACTCCCATCCCCACCAGAGATATGTTAATCTTTACAGCTGCCTATGGAGTAGATGTTACTAATTCCATTTCATAAATGATGAAACTAAGACTTGAGAAGTGTAAGTATTGTGCCCTAGGTCATGCAACTATAAAGTGGCAGAGGCGGAGGTCAAATCACCTTGTACAATCTTTTCCCCTACAGCATGACTTTTTAAATATTCTCTTATTTTTCTCTCCTTAAAGGTTTTCTCTTGACATTTCTATGCTTACTACTTTCAGAGCATCAGTAATGAGAGGATAGAATTCTGAAAAAGAAATGACATATAGGAGAAAATGACCAAATAATATGTAAGCTACAATCTTATTCATCCATTTTTATTTTCCCAAAACTACTTTTTAGGTGATAATCCATCTTCTGTGCATATAGGACTTTCTGGGTAGGTCAGTTGCTGGACATGAATACCAACTTTAAGAATCCAAGGTTAATATGGTTTGTATCCTTAAGGCTCAAGCACGCTTGTCTCTGCACCCAAATAAGAGTGGTCCCAGAATTCAAGTGGTTGTTTATGACCAATCGTTGTGTTTGAGTACTGCTTACTCCTCATTCTATACAATTTCAAAATCCAATTTAATGGCTGATTAAATCAGCATTTTATAAAGCAGGCTGGGAGACATACAGCTGAAATTTGGATTTCAGATGCTGTGAAGATGTTTTAGAAAGCTCTGCTGGATCCCTGCAGTGAGATTTCACAAAAACAAGTTTCACAGAAACAGCCCATAGCATACTTGAGCAAGACAATACAGAAAACAGGAAAGGAACCAGGTCTCATGCAATTTCAGGTACAAAAGTATGACGTCACATGAACAGTGTAACCGCTTGGTAAGTCTAGGGTTTTTTTTTGCATTTAGAGGGGGTTTCAGCAGTGGTCAAGCAGTTTTACTAGATCAAACACCCCAAAGGAAACATTTTCCACGGGTCTCCCCTGGTCAGTGACAAAGTCCTGGCCAACCCAGAATAAGATTAAGAAGCAAGAGCAATGCAGTCTATGTTAGATTCTCATGTTGTTTGGTCTTACGCTGCAGCTGCTCTTTTTAGGAAAAACGGCCCTTTGCAGCAAGATAACATTCCTAACATTCTTCATGCTAAAATGTCTTCTTTTTGAAATAATGAAGACAGTAGGTGGCAGGGTGTTTTTTTCTCAATGTCTTTAATTATCTAAATTATGAGTTGTCCATTATTATGGGTTGAATTTAGTCCCCTCAAAGGATGTTGAAGTCCTAACCCCCTAACTTTATTTGGAAATAGGGTTTTTCCAGATGATCAAGGTAAGATGTGGGCACTGGGATGGGTCTTAATCCAATATGACTATTTATTTATTAAAGGGGAAAATTTGGACACAGGGAAGGATGCATACAAGGAGAAGATGAGGCAAAGACATTAGGAGGATGCCACCTACAAGCCAAGGAATGCCAAGAAATGATAGCAAACCACCAGAAGCTAAGAAGAGAAGAGAGAGGCATGAAACACATTCTCTCCTGTAGGCCTCATAAAAAAATTCAAATGTTCCAACACCTTAATCTCAGACTCCTAGCCTCCAGAATTATGAGACAATAAACTTCTGTTGTTTAAGCTTCCTAGTCTGTGGTAATTTTTAATGGAAGCCCTAGGAAACAACACAGCCACCCCAAGTCAATCTCCTATTTTTGTTCTTATTTTGTTTTGTTTCCTAAAATTTCACTAGTTCCTGAAATCCCAAACCCTGGAAACCCTTAAATTGGGTGACCTTAAGGTTCTATCCAACTCTGCGATTTTTATGATATTTTACACTGTGGAACCTCTTTTTCAAGTTTTCTGATTAGTCATCAGGATACCTACAGGATTGGAGCCTTCCAGAGTCTCCTTAAGATGGCAGAGTATAAACAGGAGCAACATTTAGGAGTTCCAGAGCCAAATTGAGAAAATATTTTACTGCATGGCTGGAAACCCTAAACACGGATGCTGGATATTCTTGGTATAGAAAATAAGAATCATATGCCCCTCTACCCACAGGTCTGGTGAGGGGACATGTTTCTCAGAAGGTGAGAAATAGATGCCTAAAGTCTGTGGAACATTGCTTCCCTTCTACCCCCATTTGGTTCATCAAATAGCACTCACCCCTCACTGGCCTTCGGAATTCTTTGTCCTTTCCTTTCTCCTCCTAGGCAAGCCACACAAGAGGGACTTAGGGACAGTGAGGTGTGTTTTATCAGATCATGCTTGAATCTACTGGTGAGTGCCACGTTTCATTGCTCAGATGGATGTGAAAAAAATCTAACTGGGAATTCACGCACTCATTTATTCATTCATACATTTATTTAATAAAAAGTAAAGAAAGAGAAGGCAAAGGGACCTCAATCCCTGCTTCACATAAAATTGTCACAAAATGACTTTACAATTATAATTACTACTATGTTTCAAGAACCTCTATGTCGTTTTAGAGATGTACGCAAATGATTGAACTTGTTCATGGTCCCACAGCTGACGAATGCAGCAACTTGACCTCAACTCTGTATGACTCCCACGTCTCTGCTTTCTCTATGATATCAAGCTGCCCGCCCATAAAACACACCAAACTGTTATATACATACTGTAATATCATAAGACATGCCCTCCCATTCAGGAGCTCATTTCCCCTGTCCCTCCTTGCCGCCAGCCAAAGTCTCTCACTTCACAAAAATCTGGTTAAAAACTAATCTGCTCCAGGAAGACTTTCAGACTTCCTGGTTTCCATCTTTACTCAGTCAACCCTTCAGCACTTAGATTTTACATTGTGCAACTTCTGTTTGTCTGTTTGTTTTGCATCTATTGAAATGCTGTACTATTTGTGATATTAGTGTGTTTCTGTATTTGATTTTTCTCTCATTGAGAGGTCATCAGCTCTTCAAAGGAAAATACTGCATCTCCTAGTCCAGTCCTAACCCTGCTCCTAAGGAGATGTACAATCTTGGTTATATCACTTAATCTATTTGAATCTGCATGTCCTCATTGATATCAAAAAGAAGTAGTGGGAAGTCATGGCTACCGACATTTCTTACCCTGAGAGTGTTTGGCTGGTGTCTCGCAAGCATCCTAGCACTTTGCCTGCTCTAGGAAATCCTGAGGTGAGACTTGTGACCAGACTTACTCACATGAGGAGTACTCAGGTCTTACCAAAACAGACTCCCTCAATATCCCTGCTGGGAAACCGAGGCCAACACTAGATGGTTGAGTCTTCTCTACATTCTCCTCATCTTCTCAGACACCGTTCCCTCTTCCTAAAACACTTTTACACTTCCTGCCCCCTTGGTCAATTTCTACTCCTCTATCACTTGGGCATTCCTCACCTTCTCAATGAAGCCTTCCCTGACCATCAATCTGCCATCAAAGTCTGTGCAACTGCTATAACTTATTCAAATATTTACCAGTCTGCATTTTAATTGCATCATGCAGAAAGAATATAGTGTTGTAGTTGTGAGCGTAGTGGCTTGGTTTCAGACTGCTTAGGCTTATAATATCACTGTGCCACTTATTTGCTATATGCCTTGGATAAATTATTTCTCTGTGCCTCAGTTTCCTTGTCTGTCAAATGAGAATACTACTAGTACTTATCTCCTAGAGTGTTTTTGAGGATTGAATGAGTTAATGCCCCAAAGCACAAAGAATAGTGAACAGATTACAGAGTTAACACTATACAATGATACCATCTCATGTTCCTTTTCTCCTCTAGGATTTCAAATAAGGAGAGAAGTGTTTTGTTATAACATCAGAGTTGTAAAGTCTTAAGATCTCCCTTTCTTTCTCTCTCTTCACTATCTCCCCTTTCATTATCTATTTCCCATCTCAGCATCCTCTATCCCCTTGAATTGTCTAATGTAATAATGTTCACCTCTATCTCAGCCTAAAACTTGAAGAATGTTCCAAGAATTGGACCATTCCTGTATGAAAGGATAGGGTTGGATTTGTTGCTGGAAAGGCTGAAAGACGTAACGTGTATGAAAATGCCCCAGGAAGAATATGGCCCAGTAAGAGCATGTGGATTCCTTCTACACTGAACCCCCGCTCTGGACGTTCTATGTGTCTCTGGATGCCGGGGATACAGTCCTTGCCTTCACATTGTTTACTGTTTAGTGGGGATACAGACAATTATACCCACAACTGGGATGCAATGTGATTTGTTGTGATGATGGGATGAAACCAGATGCGATGGTACCCACAGTGCAAACAATTCACTCCAAGAGTAGGAGAAGACTTCGTGAAGGAAATGACACCCAAGCTGAATCTCAAAGGATGAATGGGAGTTGATCAGCCTTAGAAGAGAAGAGCCTGCCACGCTAAAGGATAATCACATGGGAGAAGACAGAGTCCCAGAGCACTACTGTACTTTGGAGCTACTGCAAAAAGTTCTGCGAGATTGAGGGGTGGGAAGAGATAAACATGGATCAGATTACACAGGGTTTTTATGCTTCTGCCTGGATTTTACCCTGCAGGCAACAGGGAGCGCTTCAAGAGTTTTAGGCAGGGAAATAACAAGGACAAATCTGGGCTTATCCTAGCAGTACTGTGAAGGATAAATTGCAGGGGATGGCAGTAGAAACAGGAAGCAGTTTGCAAGGTTATTGCAGTAATCCCTGTGAAAAATTGCTAAGGACATGAACTAATGGATGCAGCTGAAAAGACTGGAAAAGAGAAGACAAAGTTAAAAAAATAATCTAGGAGACAAAAATACATAAAGTTCACACCAATTGTTTTGGGGGGTGTGTGTGTGTAATTGTGCGACATCTTTCAGTGACGCGATGTTACACTCTTCAACATTTCAGCAGACTTTCTAGCTGCAGTGACTATAACGATAGGGATTTTGAGTACATCTGAAGTGACCTTCGAGTAGTAAGATCACTACTCTTGGAGGACACCTCACCCACATCTCTGTGGCAGCCACATCTCCCATGGAGGTGCAGCCTTTGCTGCAAAAATAACCTAACGCTACCAATTTTCTCCCTAATTTTTTTAAATTTTATGTTTCTTTAGATACAAAGCCTGTTTCAGATTAACTTTAATTTTATTTCCTATCTCACAGACCTCTGTTCCTATTTCTTGGCTGGATCACTGCCAAACCCCAAGCTCCTGTCGTGGATAGTAAGGATTTCCTTCTCTGCGGACAGAAGACTACTGGAGTTGAGGGGGGAAGCGGATGTTCTCTGCTGTGTATACAACATGGCTGGACCACGAAGGATGGCTGCTTTGTATTGTTCTGAGTGTCAGCCTCTTTTACTGCGTAGGAACCAATGACTGAGTGTCCATGGTTTTAACTGAGAATGGGAAATGTAGATTAAACCACCAAAGACTACTTGAAAATGCTTTTCTATCCCTTTTATTGACAATTTTACATTGTAATTGTGTATAAGTGATGAATTGAGAGAGAAAAGAGATGGTGAACACCATGTGTTAAGCATTTCTTTTAAGATCCTGTTTGTTTCCTGTCTGAGGTGAAACACAAAATATAATGTGTGAGGTTTGGTGCATACATTAATATGCGAACTGCCTTTCAGCTCTGTATTTCAATTTTAAGGCAATAGAGGAGTGAGAGATGCACTCACAGCCCTCTGTAGAGGACCGCTGCTTTAAGGAACTTTGTGTCCTTCATGAAGAATGTCTAGCTCATACTGGGAAGTGATCGTCATACATGACCACATTTATTTTGACTATACCTCTCTAAGCCCAAGTGACAAAATGGTGACGATTTTGACTTGATTGTTTTGATATTTGACTATTTATTGCAAGTATATATGGGAGGAGACAGGTAGGAGTAGCATAGACACACTGTATCCACCAGGAACTATAGTTTAGTGAAGATTGAATGGGAGAAACAGGGACATATGTGATGAGACTGATACCCAACCCCCTGGGAAAAAATTTACAAACAAAACTGAGAGACAAGGACCTATATACTTGTGGGCAATTCCCGGAGATCTCACATTGAGTTTAGAGGCTTATATGCGAGAACTGCAACTTGGGACACTGGCAGATGTAGATTTTTGGAGAAGATTGCTGTTGGAGTGTGGTAGCTTTCTGTCTTGTTACTCAGATCCTTATAGACCTGAATGGGCTTTAAATTCCCAAAGTAGGAATGGTGGAACTATAAGAAAACTCGTAGTCATCATCATTGCCTTTGTATGCAGAACAGGAATTGTGAAATGGGTTCATTTCAACCAAGAGTTTCTTTGAGCTTCTCTAGATATTTTTTTGAAAAAAAAAAAAAGATTATTTCAATAAAAGATCATCACAAAATTGAGGTGTAATAGTTGGAAAGAGAAATCAGAGATATCCATTGTCTACTGATGTTTTGCCAGATCCCAAAATGGATATTTGCCTGCATTGATTTATCAACTTTTTTTTTTTTTTGACTATGTATCATGTGCCAGAAACTGTGCTGGCACCGGGATTACAGAAATGGGCAACAGATAGTTTCTACCTTCAAAGTATGTGTATATGGCTACTCAATTTAGGAGAACCTGAGAAGAGTGTTCACTTCAAAAGGAAAATCTTGGGGCCGGCCCAGTGGTTCAGGCAGTTGGAGCTCCGTGCTCCTACCTCCGAAGGCTGCCAGTTCGATTCCCACATGGGTCAGTGGGCTCTCAACCACAAGGTTGCCAGTCCGATTCCTCGAGTCCCATAAGGGAAGGTGGGCAGCGCCCCCTGCAACTAAGATTGAACACAGCACCTTGAGCTGAGCTGCCACTGAGCTCCCAGATGGCTCAGTTGGTTGGAGCGCGTCCTCTCAACCACAAGGTTGCCGGTTGACTCCCGCAAGGGATGGTGGGCTATGCCCCCTGCAACCAGCAAAGGCAACGGCAACTGGACCTGGAGCTGAGCTGCGCCCTCCACAACTAAGACTGAAAGGACAACAACTTGACTTGGAAAAAAGTCCTGGAAGTACACACTGTTCCCCAATAAAGTCCTGTTCCCCTTCCCCAATAAAACCTTTAAAAAAAAAGGAAAATCTTTTTCAAAATCCTGAAAGCAAGTGCGTACCCACTACGTAGCACTGGTAGTATTCAGAAAATGGGACAACATTCAATTTATTGTTTACTTTTTCCCAAACCTAATTTTGGATTTTGAAACCAAGATTGAAAGGGGATTTAGTCAAAAAGGGATAGGGGGAAGTAAAGAGAAAAACAAATATATGGAACTTCAAAAAGGTGAAACCTAAATCAAAGCACAGAGCTGAGATCAGAGGAGAAAATGGAGACTTACACAGCCTCTCTATGCCTTGCCCTTCCTCACACAAAGTGTTAACTAAAGTAAGATTATGTAAGAAATACCAGTTATCACGGGTAGTAAAGCTATAGACTCATCATCAAATAAAATACGCTCCATCAAAGAGAAAGTAATTTCATAGAAGAAAATTCTAGGACATACCTAAATTCATCACCAGAAAATAAACTACCAAGTGAGAAAAGGAAGAAAAGGGCCTACAAGTCAATTTTCTAAATAATAACATCAATAATTAATAATAATAATAGGCTCGTGCACAATTGTGGTTTTTGCAATATTTTTTAACCTTTTGAACTGCAATTACTTTTGCACCAACCTAATAATAATTGCCCAAATAAAGAGAATACGACAAATGTACTGGTAGAATTTGTACCACTGAAAGTACAATACACTTCAGGGCCCATATTTAGTTGCCCCACCTGGCAGTAGACTGGAGGAAACTGAGGGAACTTCATCATTTCTTGTGGTTCACCACGCTTTGGTGAGAACCTACCATGTGCCAGGCATTGAGCCTCATGCAGTGGGCAGTGCAAAGATGTGTGAGTCACCATCTGTGTCCTGAGGACATAACAAAAACAAAGCTCAGTCTGCTGGGAAAGCAAACAAACACTTAGCTACAACAGTAATGTTCAGCCGGTGGTAAGTCTTAGAATCAAAAGTAAGACGCCAAGAAATCTAACAGGTTTAGAAAGAAAATAAGAAGCAGTCTTCTTTTGATGTTCAATAAATACTTCCCAGGAGAGGACGAAACACAGTGATGAGGTCCAGAAAGAGAGGGAAGGTAGGCAATAGGAATGGCATACATAAAGAAACAGGGGCAGGAAAGTGTGGGGAAAATTTGGGAAATGACAGCAAGGACTGTGTGATTGTTTGAGGGACGCGGCCGAGCTGACTCGGGGACTGGAGACCTTATTCACCATATAAAGGATTTGGCAAGTAATGAATCAGAGAGTGGCATGTTGAGTTTAAGGAAAGAGAAATACTTGTAATACCTGCAGTGGGTTGAACAGTGGCCCCCCCCCCAAAAGTTATGTCCCTGTCCTAATTCCTGAAACCCATGAATGTTACCTTATTTGGAAAAAGGTCTTTGCAGATATCATTAAGTTAAGGATTTTGAGATGAAAAGATTATGCTAGATTTTCCAGGTAGGTCCTGAATCCAATGGAAAGATCCTTGTAAGAGAAAGGTAGACACAGAAGAGAAGGTGATGGGAAGAGAGTGGCAGAGATTGGAGTGATGTGACTGCAAGCCAAGGAACACCAAGGAATGCCCATGGCCATCAGAACTGGAACAGGATTCTCTCTTAAAACCTTCAGAAGGGGGTTGGCCTTGCTGACACCCTAATTTCAGACTCCTGGTCGCCGGAACGGGGAGTGAACAATTTTCTGTAGTTTTAATCACCGAGGTTGTGATGATTTGTTATAGAAGCTCTGCAATACTAATGCAACACTTCAGAACTAATCGTTACAAATAAAATAGCAATGACTAGCACAAAGTATAATGCCTTCCAATCTGCAAAATCCTTTTAGACACATTATCTTTTCTTATTTTCATGATAAAACAGTGAGGTAGTACTATTGTTTCCCCATTTTACTGTTGAACCTGAACTTCAAAAACAAAATCACTTTCTTAAAGTATTCTACCCTCAACTCTGCTCTTACTGCAAACCTATGTTGCTTTAATAATAAGTCACAGTTCTCACAGCCACCACTTCTGTCCCTCCACATATAGTTGACAGCTTCATATGGCATTCAAGAAGCTCTTTCAGTCCTTGGCTGGGGAATAGGACAGAGGAGGAGGGGGAGCCAAAAGGGACCAAGATTAGGAGATTCTAAATAAGGATAAAAATGATATGGTGGCCCTCTTCAATTTTGGGGGGGTTTCAGCTACTGACTCTGTAATAGACTAAGATTTTTAAATTCCTTGCGTATCTGTTTCCTGCTCTATAAAATGGGCATAATAATCCTTAACTGAAAGATTTGTTTAAGGATTAAACGGACTATGTATTTAAAAAACAACAACTTTGAAAATTGCAAGGACGCTGCATCGATGTCAGGTATGAGAATGAAATCAGAAATGAGTAGTGCTCTGATGCAGACCTAACAGCCCATGAGTATCAGCAGGGGAACTCTGAAAACTTGCTGATGCTCAAATCCTTCCCCAGAATTATTAAATCAGAATCTCTTGGAATGGGCCTTGGACATCATTATTTTTAAAAATCATCTTAAATTATTCTTATACTTGCTGCCAGTTTTGAGAATCCTCACCGGAGTGGGAAAAGGTGAGCTCTGGGATTAAATTGACCTGGGCATAAATTCTATATAATAACTTTATAAGGTGCCACTTTATAAATTGTGTGATCTTGTTCATGTTATGTAACCTCTTCAAATTTGTTTCCTCAGTTTTAAAACACGTATAGTAATACTTACCTCTTAATGCTGTTATAAGAATTGAATTAAATGTATGCACAAATGGAATAGTTAGTTCAGGTTAGTTTGATTTCCCCTATCCCTTTCACATCAATAAAGCCAATAGAAAGCCAAAAGAGAAGAGGAAAAGGGAGCTGCACTTAGCACATGACATGCCTTTCCAAGAATGAGGTCTAAATTGCATTTTTCTCAAATTGAAGTGAAGTCATTTGGAGATGTTGGTCTTGTGCTATGAATGCAGATACCAATAAATGTAATCATAATACAGAACCAGTATCTTATAAAACAAAAATGTTCCTGGGGATTATAATAACTCACATTAACTGTGAAACTAAGTGTTTCTTCATTAATCAATGCCCTAGGAAAGTGTCAAATGTTTCCCGTGTTTAGCAAGTCAGATTAGATTAGAGTCACAAGATTGCATTTTTATTGTCAAGGACATTTGTGGTCATTGAATATTTGGTGACCAGTATTGACCAAGTGTCACTGCTCACCAATAGTGGAGATGCTCAAAAATTGGGAACAAGATGAGGTGATAGTCACAGCTTTGTTGGTATTTTTATTTTAGTTATGGAAAATCTTCTCCACATTGCAATGCATTTCAGGAACCAAATCAGCATTTTTATCTTTATTCTCTAAGTCTGAAAGAATCAGAGAAGCTGACTCTCAAAAAGGTGTTTCTTTCTCTTAGAAATGTATAAGTTTCGGCACACATTTGTAAAGCTCTAAAAGGCTCTACACCACATACATAATTGCAAATAGTATAGCAACCTTGATGTATGCTTTTAATTTGTAATTAATTGTACCTAAGAGGAGCATACTTCAATTTATGTATAAAGCCATTCAAGGGTTATTGATTGCCAGAGGTTAGTTCTGTCAGACTAAACTCATAATTCAAGCACAGGTCAGCATATTACGAATTACAATAGCAACTTGTTTATTAAATAAACAGTATTGTATTGGTTTTGGATATCTGCTTAAAAAGTAAGCACAACCCCAATAGGAAGAGTTATATCGAGAGCCCAGATCTTGCTTTCTAATACTGTTCTCCAATAAAAGGAACCAGGGCTCCTCAGAGAAAAAGCTGATTCTAGGACTGGGACAGAATATATAGAAGATGAGCATAGAACATCTTAGAGTGGCAGAAAGTAAGGAAGTGTAAAAAACAAAACAAAACACATACTCCTGGTATATGTCAAAGGGACATAGCAGCCAACTGAAAGAGCTCCCAATGGCCAAAGAAAGAGCATTCTGAACAAAATAAATAAAGTCATATAGATCATAACTCAAAGTATAAAACAAATATCCATGAGTCTATACTGATATAAATAAATAATAGAATAAATAAATAAGGGAGAACAGACAAATCTCCCATGCAGAATTCCAAATACGTAGATCCTCCATTCTCAAGGAGGTGGAGCATAACTCCTTACTCCTTAAGTGTAGGTTGTATGTACAGTGACTTCCTCTCAAAGAGTGCAGTATGGAAAGGAGGAAAAAGAGTATTAGTCAGGGTTCTCCAGAGAAACAGAACCAATAGGATAGATGGATAGATAGATAAGATAGATAGATAGATAGATAGATAGATAGATAGATAGATAGATAGATAAATATACAGATATAGATATATAAGAGATTTATCCTAGGAATTGGCTCACTTAGTTACAGAAGCTGAGACGTCCCACGATCTGCTATCTGCAAGCTGGAGAACCAGGAAAGCTGATGATGTAATTCAGTCCAAGGCTGGAAGCCTGAGAACTGGGGGAGCCAATGGTGTAACTCCCAGTCTGAGGCCAAAGGCATGAGAACTGGGGGCCTGTTGGTGTACTCCCACAGTGCAAAGTCCCAAGAATAGGGAGCTCTGATGTCCAAGGGCAGGAGACGATAGATGTCCCAGCTCAAAAGAGAGAGAAGTCACCCTTCCTCTGCCTTTGTCTTCTGTTTGGGCTCTCAACTGATTGGCAGATGCCCACCCACATTGGCAAGGGCAGATCTTCTTTACTTAGTCTAATGATTCAGATGCTAATCTCTTCTGGAATCAGCCTCACAGACACACCCAGAAATAATGTTTTACCAGCTATCTGAGCAATCTTTAACTCAGTCAAGTTGATGCATAAAATTAACCATCATAAAGAATAAATTCACTAGAGGGAAGGGGAGTGGGGATGGGGGAGAAGGTAAAGGGATTAGAAAGTACAAATTAATAGTCACAATGTAGCCACAAGGATATGAAATACAGTATGGGGAATATAATCAATAATGTCATAAAGATTATGTAGGGTGCCAGGGGGGCACTGGATTCATCAGGGAGAACACTTAATAGACTGTATGGATGCCTTACCACTGCACTATACACCTGAAGCTGAAGTTGAATAACATTGAATATCAAACACACACACACACACACGCACGCACACACACACACACACACACACACACGGCGCCAAAAAAATGTATACAAGTGGACACTTTGGTCAACGTCGCTCAAGCAGTGGTTTGCCATAATCATAAGTGTCTGGACGCTGATGGTAACCACTTTGAGCACCTCTTGTAATTGCAGAAGTCAAATGTGACTTGTATTCATCTTTTGTTATCAGTGTATATTGAGTAGTACAATTTTAATCATTTTTTTCCTTTCTTAAAATGTGTGTGTGTGTATATATATATATATATATATATATATATATATATATTTGGCACCCTCTGTGTACAAGATAGAAAGGAAAGAAGAAGGTGAGGGAGGAAACTGTCATTAATATTATCTATGTCCTAGAAATTCGCTTTGAGGATGTTAATGTCTGGAAAGAGAGGTAATAACATAAATAAATAATTAAAATACAACAATTAAAATAAGTAGAGAAAAACAGATAATTTTTAAAAATAATTTTAGTAACAGGGAGATTTTTTACAAGCAAAAAATTAAACACAGAAGCATTTAAAAAAGGTTAAAACACATAGCCATATAAAATAATTTTTTTTCAGGAAAACAAAAAAATACCATAAATAAAAGAAGGACAAATATGAAAATGGGAAAGAATTTACAAGTCATTTGACAAAAGGCTAATTTTAATATCTCTGGTTTAGAGAGAATTTTGATAAATCATTAGGGAAAAAAAATCAACAACCAGACAGAAAAAAAGGGAGAAGCATGTAAAAAGGGATTGCCAATGGATTTTTGCATAGTGAAAGATATCAATGGTGTTCCTATGTGTGAAAATATATGTAACTTTACAATAAATGCACACAAAACAACAATGAGTTACCACTTTTAAAAGCCTATCAGATTAGCAAAGACCAAACATTAGATAATATATTGAGATGGTCAAGTTGCATATGAAACAGCCATCTTACATACTGTTTATGGGAATGTAAAGTGAAATGCCTTCCTCGGAAGACAATTTAGTGATATTGTAGCAGAAACTGTTGGCACCCTTCCTATATCCCTGTGCCACTACATTTCAGAGCACGCTGGTCTGATTTCCAAATGTCATCAACACCCACTAAAATGGGTTGGGATATGGGATGAAGGGCATGCATCAGCTTATGCAATATCTCCAGAATATGACAGATAAAGAAAGGGATAATGGAATTTATAAGGAGAGTGGGGTTGGCTAGTTGCTGTTAGTGTCATAGTATACTGAGGGGAAAAAAAAAGCCAGAAAGTCTCAGAGAACTGTTTATCATTCAAAAGGCAGCTCTGAGGTTGCTATTGGACCTACGAGGAACTGAACCTGATCATGGGACATCAAGTGGCTGCGTCACCAGAGCCGCTTATCATGAGCTGGTTATCGGCAGATCCTCCAAGTCATTAAGTGGGATGTGCACGGCTGTAACCCATCACACCACGAACAGTACATTTGTAATCAGGCATTAGTATGTCCGGGGGGAACAACTAACTAAATTACATGAACTGGCAGCCCATATCACCTAACTTAATAAACCAATGTCTCTCCCTCAGGCCATACCTATGACTTCACAGAGCGCCTATAACTAGTTGTCAGAAAACAATAACACTCAGGTCTGATTCAAACCGGTCGGCTGGATACATCACATGCGCTGCAAACAGGCTGCTTATGTAACACAGCTCCACTCAGTGGTGCTCATGAAAGAGAGTAGTGAAATTCTGCCTGCTATGGCAGAACTTCAAGCAATACAAATGGCCATGAAATACGTGTGGATGATTTGAGTGGGGCAGGGTTCATCTGTAGCAGAAGCTGTGGGTGTTCTGACCGTAATTCTCTCGCCTTTGCCCTTCAGTTCATGCTGGCCAGGCTTCCAGCGGTCAGCATCTGCATTTCTTTCCTTCTCCAGCCAATAAAACCCATTTTTCCGCCTGTGCAACAGGCCACAGATGTTGGGGGAATTAATCCTAGGCAGTGGAAATACAGTGAAGCAGGGTGGGGGGGACCTCTGAGAAGAGTAGTTTATAATTAAGGTTTTAATTATAAAGGAATTCCCAGAACATCGTGATGACAAAATCAGAATGACTTTTAGTTAATTTTGTTACTCGTTTAAAATTCTCTACAGACAGTGTCGTTTTTGCCAGAACCCAAGGCGGAGGCTTCCCATTGCCTTTCTCTTAGATACCGCTGCGCCCAGCATCATACGATGGCCCTCAGACAATGATGGACCCGACATGGCAGGTGGCAGTGTTCCAATAGCCCAGCTCCCTCACCCCCTGAGCACGATCACTCTGAGGCTTATGTCAATACTGGCTCCCAGGCTTTCCTAGGGTTTCAGCAGGACTGAGCTAGAGGTACCCAATGTGGTGAAGGACTTGATAGTACACCCGTTACTGGCTACCTTTCCTTGCCTGTCTCACTTTCCCACCCATCTCCCACCACGTTTTCCGTCACCACTGTCATGCAGGGACTCTGGTCCCACTCCCAGCACAAGAACGCAGGATATGGTGAGGCCAAAAAGGAACACCAAACGGAGCCATGGATAGGGGCTTCATACCACTATAGTCTCGCTGGCGGCTGGGTTGGAGACACAGGAAGCAGGCTCCACACGATGCGCAATCCGCTGACCACATCTCTGCCAGCCAACCAGCCAACCAGCCAACCAGCCAACCAACCAACGCCCCCAGTGTAGCCACAGCAGTTATCTTAGTGGCTAATGGCTAACCAGTAACAGCCGATGGCCACCCAGCCTCAGCAGATGGCCATCTGATTACAGCTGACAGCCATCTACTACCTGAGCCAGCGCCTTTCCACGTGAGGCCGAGAGCCTGGAAACTGCTCTCTGGGACTCTGTCCCTACAACCACCTAAATAAACTACTTGTATGGGATCTTTGTCTCAGAATCTGCTTCTAAAGGAACCCAGTTAAGATGGGTATCTATAAAAATTATAAATGCACACATATCCTTTTCCCCAAGAATTCCACTTCCAGTAATTTATCTACTCAAACATGTACCCAAAGACATATGATCTTAATAATAATAATAATAATAATAATAATAATAATATTAGGTTGGTGCAAAAGTAATTGTGGTTTAAAAGGTTAAAAATAATTGCAAAAACCGCAATTACTTTTGCACCAATCTAATTGTAAACACTGTTGTAATGCCTATTGCACAGTAGGCATTAAAGCTCTTTTCCATGTAGTAACTCATTCAATCCTCAGAAAAACCCTATGAAATTATTATTAAATCTCCATTTTACATAAGAGGAAACAGGGGTATACAGAGATTAAATAACTTGATTAAAACTATAAGAACTAGTAGTACAGAGCTAGGGTTCAAACCCAGGAAATTCAACTTCAAGGCCCATCCTCTTAATTACTCTATGTAAACACACAAACAAGGATACTCACTGCGGCATTGTTTATAACAGCTAGAAATAGTTCCGATATCTATCAAAGGAGGATGGTCAGGTAAATTATGGTATGAACTACTAGATATTTATAGCTATTAAAAGTAATAAGATAATCTGGGGAACGTAATTTGGTGGTTACCAGAGCGTAAGGGGGTTGGGGGGGGGATGAGGGTGAGGGGGATCAAATGTATGGTGATGGAAGGGGAGCTGACTCTGGGTGGTGAACACACAGTGTGACTTATGGATGATGTGATACAGAATTGCACACCTGAAATCTATGTAATTATACTAACAACTGTCACCCCAATAAATTAAAAATAAATTAAAAAAAAAAAGTAATAAGATGTACATATTAATATAGAAAGAAGTTGACGATATTGTCAGGTGAGCAAAGCAAGGTGCAGAACAGTGTTAGACGGGCTTTCGATCTTGCAAAGAGCTATGTATACATATATGTCTCTTTCTGTGCTAACTATCATGTAAATAGTTGTTGCCTTAGGAAAGGCCTGTGTGTCAAACAGAGAAGGAGACATACTTTACATTGTAAACTATTTTTTTTTGCTGTTTTACTTCTTTAACATAAGTATATACTATTCTTTAGCTTTGATTGTACAATAGTAAAAAAATTGTGTAAGATACATAAACTGACACGGGATCACAGAGGAAAGAGCAATTCCTTCTGCCTGAAAGAGTCTCAGAAAGCCCCATAAAAGGTCCTAATGTATGGGTAAATACAGAAGGTCGCTCCTAACAGAGCGTATTAAATGTTCAGTAGTGGGAGAGCTCACCAGATGTCAGGTAATTGTACACAGTTTAATGTGTATAGTTAGTAGGAAATTAAGCTAGGAAGAGGTTGATATCAGATGGTCTTTAGATATATTAATTCCCAAGTGAAATAAAATATTCAGACCTTTCAATAATTACATGACAAAGACGTGTTTATTGTGGGCTTTTAAAAATAGCTTTGAATGCCATGTGTCCACATAGCTTATTACAAGGAAGGAGAAGAAAAATATCTCAAGTTAAAGAAGACAGCCATAAGGAGTATTAGTTTTCTTTCTTCTCTCTCATTGCAGAAAGTTTGGGGAGGAAACATATCCATGAAGAATGAGAAGACTGTGGTGAAGTGCCCACTTCACCACCTACCAACTGTGAGCTCAATGTCTTCATCTGTAAACACACATTATAAGAGTTCAGCTTCACAGAATTAATGTGAGGATCACTTGAGATCATTTGTGTAAAGAAATTAGTATTTTGCCTGGTATTTTAGCAGATACTCAATAATCTTACTACCCATTATTATTGTCAATAAGTGCTAATAAATAACAATTTCAATATGATCACAATCTGATTGATATTGTAAGGAACTAAAAACAGTCAAAAGGAAACACTTCTCTAGGAAAATGAAGGTCTGAAGATTTAATCCAAAAGAATATCTCCCACACTCAAAATCATCTCATTTGTCTTTTCTGCTGCCAAACTCTGTGTGCTGCCTAAAGCCACATGGCTGACTGACGGTGTCACAGCTGTGGGATCTGTCAGCTCACCCCAACACATATGCCATACACTATGGTCTGACCAGTTACATCCAGAAGGCTGAACCGTGGCTGGAAATATTTGACTATGACATTGAATGAATCCTTTAAAAATTTAGAACATAAATTTTGCCTAGGTAAATACAAGGATTTAAAACCATTAGACTAAATTATATCTTGTAAAAAAATATTTCAACCATCCTTTCTGCTCGTAAAGAGGTGACATTTACAAAATAGAAGAAACAAATCAAATAAGCACTGGTGTCAAAGAGTCATTAGACAACGTATTGGCAGCAGGATCCTAATTAGCTATCAGAAAAGCCACCAAAACAAGGATGTCAAATTAATCATTCTAGATTGCAACCCAAATGTGCTTAAACTGAACAAAATGTCAGACTGGTAGAACTATACAGAGACAATCAAAAAGGCTAGATTAGAGGCACTTGTGTCTAATATTTGAGACTTTATGACTCACTGTACTCCTTTTTTAATACCTATCTTTGGATTTTTCTTTTATACTCAGTCATGCTCAACCATGAAATTTCTCCCTCCATAGAGCACATGTTTCAACAGATTGCCTTCACTCATCTTTTATAAAGGAAACTTCAGGGAGAAAAAGAGACTTCCTATTTTTTGTAGCAGAGCCTATAAAACATCTTCGTACTTTTATGGTCCTAAATATTCACAATCATGATCAGAGAAAAGAATCATTCCTCAGGAAAATAGATGGCAGTGACATCAAAAATTGTTTCACTAAACAATTTTTCTTATGTTTTCTAATGTTTCACTAAACACATTGTGCAGATTCAAAGAAATACCAGTGGACCTGGCTGGCCATAGGTCAAAGATCTCAAAGTTTTAGTGACTTTGGGTGGTTTTCAGGAGATAACATAATTACACGATGCTACAAAATCATAGGCCATTTTCACATCTTTTCAACATCTACACAGCTTTGAACTTTGATTACAAGATCCAGGAGACAATTCCTTTCTTCCTCAATGTAAGACCTAGCTTTTGTGTATATAAATATTTTGTTCCTTTTTATTATTCAGTAGTATTCCATTGTATGGATATGCCACAATTTGCGTATATATCATGGGCTTTTGAGCTGTTTCCAGTTTTTGGCTATTACAAACAAAGCTGCTAAGGATATTTGTATACAAGTCTTTGGGTCAAGATGTGCATTTATTTCTCTTGGGTAAATAACTAGAAGTAGAATAGCTGGTGGTAAGTGTATGTTTAACTTTTTAAGAAACTGCCAAACTGTTTTCCAAAGTGGCTGTTCTATTTTACATTTCCATCAGTAGTGAAGGACGGTTCCAGTTGTTCCATCCACATCCTCAGCAACATGTGGTATGATCAGTCTTTGTTTTTAGCCATTCTAGTGGGTGTTTAGTAAATTTTCATTTCCCTAATGACTAATGAGGTTTGGCATCTTTACAGGAACTTATTTTCCATTCATATAACTTCTTAGGAGAAGTGGTTATCTAAATCTTTTGTCTGTTGGTTATTAGAAGGTTAGTCTTCTTATTACTGAGTTGTAAGAAGTTTTTTGACTGATTCTCGACTTGGGAGAACTCTCATTTTTTTTTAAATTAAATTTATTGGGGTGACAATGGTTAGTAAAATTACATAGGTATCGACTGTACATTTCTGTAGTACATCATCTATATATCACATCATGTGCTCACCACCCAGAGTCAGTTCTTTCATCACCATATATTTGACTCCTTTTACCCTCTTCTACTATCCCCCCTCACCCTTTGGTAACCACTATTGTCTGTGTCTATGAGTTTTTGTTTTTATATTTATTTGTTTGTCTTGTTCCTTTGTTGCTTTCAGTTTTATATCCCACATATGAGTGACGTCATATGGTTCTCAACTTTTTCTGTCTGACTTATTTCGCTTAGCATAATAATCTCAAGATCCATCCCTGTTGTCGCAAATGGCAGTATTTCATCTTTTCTTATGACAGAGTAGTGTTCCATTGTGTATATATACCACAACTTCTTTATCCATTCATCTATCGAAGGACACTTTGGTTGTTTCCATGTCTTGGCCACCATAAATAAAGCTGCAATAAACATCAGAGCACATATATCTTTACGGATAAATATTTTCAGACTTTTTGGATAGATACCCAGGATAGGGACTGCTGGGTCATATAGTAATTTTATTCTTAATTTTTTTTTCTTTAAAGTTTACTGGGGTGACAATTGTTAGTAAATGACTAGAATTGTACACCTGAAGAGTTACATAGATTTCAGGTGTACAATTCTGTATTACATCATCTATAAATCACATTGTGTGTTCACCACCCAGAGTCAGTTCTCCTTCCATCACCATATATTTGATCCCCTTTATTAATTTTTTTCAGGAACCTCCACACTGCCTTCCATAGTGGCTGCACTAATCTGCATTCCCACCAACAGTGTATGAGGGTTCCTTTTTCTCCACATCCTCTCCAACATTTGTTATTACTTGTCTTGATGATAGTAGCCATTCTAACTGGTGTGAGGTGATATTTCATTGTGGTTTTGATTTGCATTTCCCTAATAGCTAGTGAAGTTGAGCATTTTTTCATATTATCTGTTGGTCATTTGTATTCGAATGTCTTCTTGGGAGAAGTTTTTGTTCATGTCCTCTGCCCATTTTTTAATTTTATTGTTTTTCTTTTTGTTGTTGAATTGTATGAGTTTTTTATTTATTTTGGATATTAACCCCTTATCGGAAGCATTGTTTGCAAATATCTTCTCCCATTCGGTTCGTTGTCTCTGTTTTGTTAATGGTTTTTTTTTTTGCTGTGCAGAAGCTCTCAGTTTTAACCAGTAAGTATGATATTAAGCTACAGAACTTCATTGATGTCATTTATGAGATTAAGGAAGTTCCCTTTAACATCTAGGTTGCTGAAAGATTTTATCAGGGAAGGAATGTTGGATCTTTGCAAGTGCTTTTTGAGAGAATCATGTTTTTTCTTCTTTAGTATGTTAGGATGATGAATTACATTGATTAGTTTTTTGAATGTTCACCCACAGTTTTTTAGGACAACTCCACTTCCTCACGATGTATTATGCTTTTTGGATTTGATTGACTGAGACTTTTACAACAATTTTTGTTTCAATGTTCATGAGAGATATTGGTCTGTAGTTTGTATTCTGTTATGTCTTTTTCTGGTTTTGAATCAGAGTAATGCCTGCTTTATAGAGTGAGTTGGGAAGTATTCCATAGCCTTCAATATTTTGTTTAATCAACTGCTAGTTTGGCCTTGTTACAGCTGACACACCTGTATTCTATCTAATATTATGTGAGGGGCGCAGGGGATAGATGGATGTGACTATGAGTAAAAGACAGAGAGAACATTACATCCTTTTAAAGATGAATTGTATTTACTGAATATTTGGAGATAATGGAAGCCGCTGTGCCTCCGTTATCTGCGAACTGGAGGTGATAATATTGTCATTTCTATGGCATGGAATTGTTCAGGTTTGGTTGAGATAACACGTGCAAATCATTTGGCACATTGCTGGAACACAGTTGGATCTCAGCAAATGGTAGCCATTTTTTTCTTGCTACTATTCTGAACCTCATTATTGTCATCATTTATATCATAACTACAACTTTTATAATGACCATCATTTAAAGATGAAAATACTGGGCATTTCAGAAACAAATTTATAGCTGTTTGCCATTAGAAAATGTCACATCTCAGGTGCCTCACTATTCTCATAAATTTGCCACAGGACTTCCAAGACTGACATTCTGTAAGGGAGCAGTGTGGTCACCTCTTTGATATGATCTGATGTGACAGCTACATAAGCATTAATTAACTGGAAGGTTTTATCTCAAACAGATAGGACTGTAGGTAGATATGAGCCATGGCTCTGAGGAGCAACGAGAGGAAATGGCCACAGGTAACAAGGAAAATGGATGCAGTCGAATAAACACCAAACTCAGAATTAGGATGCCTGAGTTTCAGGCCCAGTTTTGATGTATACTAGCTAAGTTTAGCCTTTAAGTCAAAAAGAATTGACTGAGATCCCAGTGTATGCAACGACCTATGCACAAGTCACAGTGGTGAACAGGACGAGATGGCCCCTGCAAAGTATTGTTACCATTTTAACATTTTTGGGAACTCTGTTTATTCTATGTACCTCACAAACTTAGTGTAACAAGCATTTGCATAAAAGCCCATTGTAATCTGCCTTCCTAGAGAAAACCAGCAGATGATTCTCAAAAGTATATGAATTTCAATCTCAGACTTTTGAATTGTCATTTTCTGCTCTAGGCTGTGTTCCCCTCACTAGCCTATGAACTCTGAGAAGAGAAATTGTCTTAC